>NW_027332025.1:945128-1245128 GCF_048418815.1 Hemitrygon akajei | reverse complement strand
TTGCATTTCACCGCTACATTGTCAACAGATGTTTCTCAACCTGCCGATCATTGAAATGTTCTGAGATGCTGAGTATTTTGCTTCAGTTTTCACCAGTGAAAAGGACCTTGGCAATTGTGGGGATGATGCACAGTGGACTAAAACAAAAGTACAGACTTTAAGAAAGAGCATGCGCTGGATCTTTTGAGAGGTGTTAAGTTAGATAAGTTGCCGGGACTGAACGAGATATACCCCATGCAAATGTAGGAATCGAGGGAAGAGATTGCTAATCCCCTGACGATGATCTTTGCATTATCAATTAGGTGTGGAGAAGTACCAGAGGATTGGAAGGTTGCAAATGTTGCTCTCTTGTTCGAGAAATGGAGTAGAGATAACTCAAGAAATTATAGACCAGTGAGTCTTACTTCAGTGATGGACAAGATTTAGAGAAGATCCTGAGAGGCAGGGTTTATGAGCATTTGGAGAGACATGGTCTGATTAGGGATAGTCAGCATGGCTTTGCCGAGGGCAGGTCATGCTTAAAACCTGACTGAATTCTTTGAGGATGTAACAAAACACATTGATGAAAGTAGAGCAGTGGAAGTACTGTATATGGATTTCAGGAAGAGGTTAGCAAAGGTTCCCATTGAAAGCTCATTCAGAAAATAATGAGGGATGGGATTCAAGGAGACCTTGCTTTGTGGATCCAGAATTGGCATGGCCACAGAAGGCAAAGGGCGGCTGCAGATATTTCGTATTCTGCCTGGATGATGATGACCGATAGTGTTCCATTGGGCCTGTTCTGGGACCCCTTCCCTTTGTGATTTTTACAACTGACCCAGATGAGGAAGTTGAAGGATGGGTTAGTAAGTTTGCTGAAGACACAAAAGTTGGGAGTGTTGTGGATCATCTGCAGGGTTGTCAGATGTTACAGTGCAACATCGATAGGATGCAGAACTGGGCAGAGAAGTGGCAGATGGAGTTCAGTACTGATAAGTGTGAAGCGGTTCATTTCGGTCAAATTTCAAGATAATATAATATTAATGGTAATACTTTCATCAATCTGGAGGATCAGTGAGATCTTGGGGTCCGTGTCGATAGAACACTCAAAGCTGTTGTACACGTTGACAGTGTTGTTAAAAAAGCATATGGTGTGTTGACATTTATCAGCCATGGAATTGAGTTCAAGAGCCTGAGGTAATGTTACAGTTATATAAGACCTTGATTAGACCCCGCTTGGGAGTACTGTGTTCAGTTCTGGCCACCTCACTACAGGAAACAATATGGCTGCTATAGAGGGAGCACAGAGGAGATTTACAAGGACTTGCTTTGGATCCAGAATAACAATTATTTTGTTCTCCTTTACACTTGTAAACAATCTTGAATCTTGAACCCTGGGGATAATACCACGACCAACCACATTATCTATGCTCCCACTTGATTTCATCAACTCCTACAATGTCACCCTCATTCTCCTCTGGAATAAAGATCCAGCTCGGCCAACCTCTGCCTATGACTCGGCCCTCTAATCCAGGCAACATCTTCAGTAATCTCGTCTGCACCCTATCCAACTTGATAGTATCTTTCCTACAGCAGGGTTAATACAGCTGTACAGAATACTCTGTGTAGCCACACCAACAATATAATGCCCATAATCCAGAACTCAATGTCCTAACTGATGAAGGCCAGCATGATTAAATCCTTCTTTTCCACTCTCTATACTTGCCCGTCCACTTTCAGTGACTGTACTCTTGTATTCCCAGGTCGCTCTGTTCCAACAACAACCCTGGAAAAGATGCAGAGGAAAACTTCACAATGAAGACAAAGTTTGAAAGAGAGATTGCTGATATCTATCATTGCAGCAATGGGATATAAAATGATGGTTGATATATATCATTGATGTGGTGGGATACAGACTGAAAAGAGGTTGAACAAGATGGTTGATATATATCATTGACGTGGTGGGATACAGACTGCAGATTTTGAACATAATGGTTGATAGATATCATTGATGTGGTGGGATACAGACTGGACAGAGATTGAAGAAGATGGTTGATATATATCATTGAGGTGGTGGGATACAGACTGGACAGAGGTTGTAAAAGATTGTTGATATATGTCATTGAGGTGGTGGGATACAGGCTGGACAGAGGTTGAACAAGATAGCTGATATATATCATTCAGGTGGTCAAATAGAGGCTGGACAGACGTTGAACCAGACGGGTAGGGGATGAGCTGATGGATCCGGATGGGAGAATGGGATGAAGGGCGATCTCTGATGGTCCTGCCGCAATACACAAATCTTGAATTAATAGTACGCACTGGTACATAACAGAATTCCAATATAACAAAGCCGGTACAAACAATAAAAAAAACTTGGTATATGCCCTTTTCTACTCTACGCACTTTATCAATGCTCCGCAGGAAGTATCCCATCCCGATACTTCACATCTTCATACGGCTACTGCTCTTCCTTTAACTGAATGAAATAGCGGAGAGCTGTGGACACAGCTGAGTACATCATAGAAACTAACCTCCCCTCCATGGACTCTCTCTATACTTCCCACTGACTCAATAAAGCGGCCAACATAATGAAAGATCCGCCCAACCCTGATCGTTCTCACTTCTCACCCTCCCCTCGGGTTGAAGATAAAATAAAACAGAAACATGCCACCCAGCTCAAGGACGGTGTCCATTCTGCTGTTATAAGCGAAAAGCGTGATGAGTGGACTCCTGACCTCACAGTCTAAATCGATGTGACCTTGCACCACATATCTACCTGCACTGCACTTTCTCTGTAACCAGAATAATTTGTTTCACCTCAATGCACTGCTGCAATGTATTGATCTGTGTGGAGAATACCGGAGACACGATTTTCACTCTACCTCTGTACATGGAAAACAAAATAAAGATTCCCCATTTAAATCGTGTGGAAATATTAGACAGCCTCGGTTGCTCCTTTGGAAATTCCGGAGGGAGTGTACACATGTCCGAGAAACCCAGATAAATGAACAAGACTTAATTCTCGCATTAATAGGGCCAGATACCGGGGAACACTGTCAGCATTTCGGCGAATCGTAGCAATGGAAAGAAGATGGAAATAAACTTCCTAGTCCCCCGAGAGGACGTCAGAGATCTGGATCTCACTGTCCTGTCTGAACGGGGAAAGATGAAACTACTCATACACGTGCAGGAGTCTCCCGAGGGTGTGATTACTCTTTTTAACCCTCTGTCTGCAAGAACACAACGGACCGAACGGCCGCTTCCAGTGTGCTTGAAATATGTAAAACAATTACCGACCCCAGGCGTCGATCCAGGTGAAGCTTGGATCCGATTCCGGGACGGGTGATGGAGGTAAAGCTCACCAGGTACATCTTAATGGATGGGTTCAGTCTCGGCATCACCACCTCATCCCGCTCCTGGGACCAGAACACCAGGGGCTGAGCGGCGGCTCATCTCAGGCGGTTCGGTGTGAAGGTCCCATAACCCGGATCGACCACGACAGGTTGTATCCCGGAAGCGGGGCGAGGCCGCCAGTTCGAGGAAGTTGACGGGACTCTCTGCCCAACATCAGGTTTCCCTCCCCCGGGATCGGCTTCAGTACTCACCGATGGGAAATTGTCGGTCGCGTTCACCCCGAGTGACAGGCCTCAATACTCACCGATGGGAATTTGATCAAATTGTCCTGCAGACAGCGATCGGTCCACCGGCTCCCCGCCGACGATCCGCTTCAACAGAGAACGGAACGAAAACCACCGCCCATCCGGAGACTGGGAGCGGGGGCGGGGCCTCGGAAGCGAAAAGCGCAGATGCAGCTGATCTGCGTTTGAAATGGGAATGGAGAAGTGGATCAGGCGATGGGTGGAGGATCTCCCGACCGAACCGGTGACTCCGCTCCACGCCCATCTCACACTGCCCGACCTATCTGCCGCATTTTACACATTATTTCATATTTACATCAGCTACATTGTTAATTTTTCCCTCTGTATCTTCCCCGTCCCCATCTCTCCACCTCCCGGTTCTCAGAGTTACGGGTTCAATTCCCATCCCGGTCCGATCCACAATTACCACCCGAAGAGGAAATGTGCAGGATTCATTGAAACGACTTCTTTGTTTCTAAACACTAATTTCTATTCACATTCCTCTTGAGCCTCACTGGACAGGAACACTGAAACATCAAGCAAGAAACAGCAGGCGGTGGCCATTCAGCCCCTCAAACCATCAACAAGATGGCGGCTGCTTTCCCATCTCAGCCACACGTTTCTCCACGATCCTCATTTCCTCGACCCCTTCGGTCTTCACACATCTGCCGGCCTCTGTTTTATGTGAAGACGATCATTGATCTTCATCGTCCTCCAGGAATCATTCTAGTCAATCTCTATAACAAATATTCTCTAACCTCTTCGATAATCCTCCATAGAATTAAATATCTTCTGCAGCCCCGTGTTCCCCCAACCACTCACCTCCCACCCCGTCACTATTTCCACCTTCCCACCTCCCCCTCACCTGGATCCACCTCTCACTACACAGCTCTTGCTCCATTCCCACCCCTCACCTCTTTTCTCTGACTATTTCTCGTCCTCTCTCAGTCTGGAGGGAGGGTCTCGGACCGAAATGCTGACGGTCCATTTCCCTCCACAGATGCTGCCCGACCCACTGAGTTCCTCCGGCAGTTTGTTCTTTAGTCTGTATAACCCGTGTTAGTTTGGGGAGTGGGATTTTACACCATATTCCAGGTACAATCTCAACAAAGCTCAAATAATTACTTCAAACACGAGAAAGCCTGCAGATGCTGGAAATCTAAAGCAACAGACACAAAATGCCGGGGGAATTCAGCACAACAGGCAGAATCTTTGGACAAGAGTAAACAGCCGACATTTTGGACCACCAGCCTTTTTTCATTCCCGAGGAGGAGGGGAAGTGATCTGAATAAATAGATCGGGGAAGAGACAGAGGCAAGCTGGGAGGTAATAGGTGAAGTCAATGTTGGGCAGGTCAAGGGCTGGAGAATAAAGAATCAGTGCATTGTCAATAGGAGAAAGGAAAATTGGGGATCCAGGGGGAAGTAAGGAGCTCGTGAGCAGAAATGGAAGTTCAGAGTGGGGAATAGAGAAGTGGGTCGGGGGATTTGTTTACTGGAAGGAGAATTCAATATTCATACAATCAGGTTGGAGGGTACCCAGATGGAATATATCCTGCTCCTCCACCCTCTGGGTGGTCTCCTCTTGGCACGAGAGAAGGCCATCGGTAGAGACCTCTGAATGGGAATCCGAATTGAAATGTCTGACCACTGCGGAGTCCCCCTTGTGGCAGATGATACAGAGATGCACGACAAAACGGTCTCCCAATTTGTGGTGGGTCTTACCAATGTAAATTAGGTCGCATTTGGAGCACCGGACACAATAGACGACCCCAGCAGGTACGCAGGTGAAGTGCTGCCTCACCTGGAAGGACAGTTTTGTGTCAGAATGGAGCTGAGGGAGGGGATGTACAGGTAGGTGTAGCGCTTAGTCCGCTTGCAGGGCTAAGTGGCTGGAGGGAGATTAGTGAGGGGGATGAATGAACAAGGGAATTGTGGAGGGAGTGATCCCTGTTGAAAGAACAGAGTGGGGTGGTGTTTAGTTGTTAGATCTCTTTGGAGATGATGGAAGTTGCAGGGGCTGAAGGCGTGGTAGACAAGGACAAGAGGAAGTCTGTCAATAGGAGGGCAGTGGGAAGGGGTGAGCACGGACGTACTAGAAATGGAGGTGATGCGGGTGAGGACAGCATCCATAGTGGGATCAAGTTCAGCGGATGCAAGAAAACTGAGAAGAGTGAACAGTATCTTAAAGATGATAGGTTGGGAAGAGGTATGGTATAGATTATCATGAGGATCAGGAGGTTGATAATAGAAGTAGATTCACAATCTGTCTCCAGAGATGAAGACAGAGAGAGAGTGAGAGAGAACATGAAAGGGCACGAAGATGTGAGAGATCGACCAACTTATACCAAATAGCTCTTACAATAAGTTCACTGTACCTTTGACTTCTCTCCCTACCCACTGCACCTCAGTCCCTCACCATTTAAACACACTTAGTGTTTCCGTTTCTCCGACAGAACTGGGTGATCTCACATTCCCCACATTGGGCTCCAGCTGACCTGTTGTTCCCACTCACTCCTTTTGCCTCCGTTACCCCGAACTTCTCAATAGCGCACACAGACCATAGAACAGTACAGCACAGGAACAGGCCATTCGGCCCACAATGTTGTGCCAAACCAATTATATTTGTAATCAACTGTCCAACTAAACTAATTCATCCTGCCTACACAATTCCCACAATCCTTCCATTTCCCTCACGTTCACGTGCCCATCTAAATATCTCTTACAAGTTCCCATTATATTGGCCTCTGGCACCATCCTAGGCAGGACCTTCCAGCTACACCACTTCCTGTGGGAAAAAAAAATACTTGACTCTCACACCTCCGATGAAATAACACGACCTCATTTTAAATGCATGACGTCCGGCATTAGACATTTTAAGTCTGGGAGAAAGATATTGTCTATCTACTCTCCCTTTGCCTGTCATAATCTTATAAACGTCCATCAAGTCTCAGCCCAGCCTGCACCACTCTGGAGAGACAACCCAAGTTGTGATCCAAGGTTCCTGGGAAATGGACTTGTGTAGAACACTCAATATAAATTAATTCACCCAGATAGTGGTGGATATGTGGAATGGTCTGCCCCAGAAGGCAGTGGAGGCCAAGTCTCTGGATGCATTCAAGACAGAGTTAGATAGAGCTCTTATAGATAGCGGGGTCAAGGGATATGGGGAGAGGGCAGGAACGGGGTACTGATTGTGTATGATCAGCCATGATCACGGTGAATGGCGGTGCTGGCGAGAAGGGCCGAATGGCCTACTCCTGCATCTACTATCTATTGTCTATTGAGACGCTGCTGGACTTTCTTTGCTATGGAGCTGGTGTTAAGGGACCTGGTGAGATTCTCCACCAGGTGAACACCAAGAAATTTGCTGCTCTTACCGATCTCTACCAAGGAGCCGTCGATGTTCAGCGGAGAGTGGTCGCACCGTGCTCTCCTGAAGTCAACAACCATCTATTTTGTTTTGTTCACATTCAGAGACAGGTTGTTGGCTCTGCAACAGTTCGTTAGCCACTGCACCTCTACTCTGTATGCTGACTCGTCGTTCTTGCTGATGAGACCCGCCACGGTCCCCATAACATCTTGTCCCCATTCGGTCAACCCAGACCTCAGCATTTCATCGAGGTTTCTGTTCCCAGAGTCACACTCTTCCATTGGGAACAGGCCCAGAGACACCAAATGCCCCAAACGTTTCATTCCCGAATCACTCTTGTGAACCTTGTAAACAACAACTCTAACGAGAACATTTTCATGTATAATAGACAATTTGGTGGCAGGATAATTCATTGAGAAAACCTCAGCCTGCACCACTCTAGAGAAACAACCCAAGTTTTACAGTG
Source organism: Hemitrygon akajei (assembly GCF_048418815.1). NCBI lineage: Eukaryota > Metazoa > Chordata > Chondrichthyes > Myliobatiformes > Dasyatidae > Hemitrygon > Hemitrygon akajei. Next base: position 1,237,670 of record NW_027332025.1, on the reverse strand, counting down.
AAATGATCCAAGTTTCCTGCGGAATGGACTTGTGTAGAACACCCAATTTAAATTAATTCCCCTACAGCACAGAGTTTGTTCAACCTTTCATCATAACTCATGTTCTACAACCTCTATCCAACAATCCGACCGGAAACCTGCTCTACTGCAGAAGGAGGAACATTCAACCTCATCTGCAGCAGCACAAACCTAGGCCGGAGCCAAACCCTAACACTGCCAGTCCCATAATCCTGGAGCCCCATTCCAGGATTATAGCCCAAGCACCAACACTCCCAGGACTCTTTCTTGTCGGTAAGGTGCTGCAGTGTCTTGGCTATTCCCAGTTATAAAGTTAACACCCCCTCATCCCAGACAGAACAGGAACCTGATGATGCTTTCAGTGGTCAGGCGAACCGGGCTATGGGTCACCAGGTCTGGTGGGCTGTTACCCTGGTGTGGAGGAGGTGGCTCAGCAGAAGTAACTGAAAATATGAAATAAGGAACTCAACCTCACATGCTGTGAGTTTCATTATGACAAAGTGAATACTGGGCTCTCAGCCATTTTGTAATGGGGAAGCTAAAATTTCAGTGGCTGTTTTAACCCTGTCCCGAGGTGCCTCCAGTACATCTGCTGGTCGTTCCATCTCTGAACTTCCAGTAGTGCAGAAGCTGTTACAAAATAAAAACAGGTTGTTGGATGTTATCTGTCGGCTCCAACTGTCCACTACGGGCTATTTACAAAAGACATCACACAATACATTGTGGTGATAATCATGAATTTCACTCTTTTTCCCATTAAGTGGTTAAATATTCCGTTATATTCTTGTGTCTGCAAGTAACTTATAATTACGATCAACCCCCGGCATTGATACAGGTGCAATTCAGATCCTGCTACCGACAGAATGATGGAAGGGGAGGTCCCCAGATACAATTGAATGGGTTCAGATGGTGACCTCAGATCCTAGACTCTCCTTCTGTTGGACGCATCTTGTCCCCATCCAATCTATCCAGGCCGCAGGATATCATTGAGGTTACTGTTCGCAGAGTCACCGCCCTTCCAGTGAGCACAGGCCCGGAGACACTAAAAGCCCCTCCTACACTATTTTTTTTTCATTCCAGAATCACTCATGAACTTTGTAAACCCACAACTGTATTGTGCACATCTCCATGGATAACAGACAGTTTGGTGGCAGGATAATTCATTGAGAAAACTTGTGGTTTCCTCACCGCCCCAATAACAGTCACAAAATTTCTCCTGAGGATCAGCGTTCTCATCTACCAATGGAGCCGAAAGAGATGGGGAGATTTTTAATAGCTTCTCTGTGTATATATTTAACTGGGAGTCGGGCCATGGATTGTATGCAGGTTGCACAACAGGTGCTTGCTGTGTTGACATGAATTAGGATGGATGAATATCCAGTGCCTGACAAGGTGTCCCTCGCACCTTGCGGCACGCTAGTGTAGAGACTGCAGGAGCCCTGGCAGACAAAGGTTTCAAAGGTACGTTTAATGTCAGAGAAATACATACAATATACATCCTTGGCAAACATGTTGCTGGTATTTAAGGAACTGAGTTACAGGGGTTCGCAAACTTCTTTATACCATGGATCCCTGACATTATCCGTGGGGTCCGTTGGGAACCACTGCTAGATGTATTCAAACTATGATGGTATAAATAGGGAGATGGCATGTTGGCGTTCGTCCCTTAGGTTGGTTGCGTGGGTTTAGGGTGAAAATTGAACTATTTAAGGGGAGTCTGAGGTAGACTGCTTCATTCAGAGAGTGGAATGTGGAATATGGCGATCTGCGGATCGTTTCCTGTATTTTCTCCTTCTCGTTTTAAATTTCCTACAACTGTAGATTTTTCCTCTTCATTTTATTGCGCAGATGTAACTGATTGCAAAATGTCATCAACACCCCAAGCTGTGTAAATGCCACCCCATCCCACCGGTTTGTTAGTTCTGAGTCCATTCCGGACCTGGTGTAATACATTCCGTACAGTCAATGCTCACGGCATCCTTTCCTCCCACTACCACTCTGTTACCCTTGCTCTGCGATGACCGCAGAGCCATAAATATGTTCAACACTTCCTGCAGCTCTGTTGGGCTGTTACCCTGGAAACGGAGGAAGTGACATTCCAAACGTAACCGAAAAGGGAATTAAGAAACTCTACATCATATGCTGTGAGTGCCATTGTGACACATATTAGCACTGCAGCCATTTTGAAATGAAGAATCTAAAATCGTGAAGGCTGTATTCAACGATACCTCACGCTATATTCAATTTATCCTCTGGTAGTTCTGGCTAACAAAAAAAAATCACACTATGCCATAAATATACTCAATGAGATTCTTAGCCATCATCTGTTGTAACAAACTCGACAGACCGACCTTTCTTAGGCTGAAAAAGTTTCTCTCATCTCAGTTTTAAAGGGAAGCTGCTTTATTCCGAGGCTGTGCTCTCAGACCCCAGACTCTGTCTGATGGAAACATCCTGTCCACGTCCACTGTATCCAGGCTGTTCAGCACTCTGTAGGTTTAAATAAGTTCCCGTCCACCTCTATACTTCTGAACTCCATAGAGTACAGGCCCAGAGTCATCAATTGCTTGTCATACATAAACCCTCTCATTCCTGAGATTACCCTTGTGAGCAACAGCTGTAATGAACACATTTCAGTAAAAACAGGGAATGTGGTACCAGGATTATTTACAGGGGAAAACTAAGGTTTCTTTACTGTTCCCCTAGCAGTCACAAAACATGCGCTTGTGCACAGGTCCACTTCAAGAGGAACTAAGTTAGCGATTTGGTTTCACAACCGTACGTCAGAATGATTTCAACAATTTCCCATTTTTAGTCTAGATTTCCCGCATTTTCAGGTTCTTCCTGTTTTCCACCCACTGAGAGGCAGAGGACAGTGTGGAGGGTGGGGGGGGGGTGAATTTCCAAAGACAATTTGAACACCAAACTCACGGGTCTATTTCTGTTGCAAACACGGAACAGCCCATTTACTTTCAGCCTCTATCTGAGAGGGATGGAATGGGAACACATCCTCTCCCCAGATTAGCAGTCATTAATTCCAAAGGAACTCCAGAAACAAACGTCTGAGCTTAGAAAATAAATACTGGCTCAACACCTCAAAACCCCTGAGCAGCTTCATCCCCGGGTGCATTGTACTTGGACCCAACCTCACAGGGTCACACAGCTGAATCTGCTACTCACCGACCCCGGAAACCTGTTCGCCCCAACAGACAGGATCTCCCGGTTGCCACCCACTTCGACTCTGCTTCAAATTCCCATTCGGATATGTCCCTACATGGCCTCCTCTACTGGCATGATGAGGCCAAACTCAGGTTGAAGGAGCAATTCCTCATATACCTTCTGGGTAGTCTCCAGCCCCTTGGTATGAATATCGAATTCTCCAACTTCCGGTAATTCCCTCCCTCCCTCCTCCCCCTCCCACTTTCACTCTGCCTCCTCTTCCAGCTCCCTATCACCTCTCTCATAACTCTGCCTTCTTCTGCTACCCATAGTGCTTTCCCCTTACATTCCTTCTTCACCTCTCCTGCCTATCCCCTCCCTGCTTCCCCTCCCCCACCCCTTGATCTTTCCTCTGTGGTTTTACACCTGGTACCTTCCAGCCTTATCCTTCCCACCCTCCCCCCACCTTCTTTATAGGGCCCCTGCCTCCTCCTTCTTCAGTCCTGACGAAGGGTCTCGGCCCGAAGAGTTGACTGCTCGTTTCCACGGATGCTGCCCGACCTGCTGAGTTCCTCCAGCGTGTTGTACGTGTTGATTGGACCACAGCATCTGCAGTGTACTTTGTGTTTACTATCCGGAAACCTCAGACATCTTCCCCACATCTCACAGCGAGTGGTGTACATAGAACACAGAAAACCTACAACACAATACATGCCCTTCGGCCCACAATGCTGTGACGAACTTGTACTTATTTTATAAATTACCTAGAGTTATCCATAGCCCTCTATGTTCCTAAGCTCCATGCACCTATCCATAGACCCTTCAAAGTCCCTATCGTATCCGCCTCCACCAGCGTCTCCGGCAGCCCATTCCATGCACTCACCACTCTCTGAGTAAAGATATTACCCCTGACATCTTCTCTGTACCTACTTCCCAGCACCTTAAAACTGTGCCTTCTGGTGTTATCCATTTCAGCCCTGTGAACCCACCCTGTTTCTGACTACCCACCCTGTGATCTGACTACCCACACGATCAATGCCTCTCATCGTCTTATACACCTCTATCAGATCACCTTTCATCCTCCGTCGCTCCAAAGAGAAAAGGCCGAGTTCACTCAACGTATTCTCATAAGGCATGCTCCCCAATCCAGGCAACATCCTTGTAAGTCTTCTTTGCACCCACTCTGGCTTCCACATCCTTCCTGTACTGATGCGACCAGAATTAAGCACACTACTCCAAATGTGGTCTGACCAGGGTCCTATATTGCTGAAACATTCCCTCTCGGCTCCTAAACTCAGTCCTACGGTTGATGAAGGCCAAGGCACCGTATGCCTTTTTAACCACGGAGTCAAGATTCGAGCAGCTGTGTAGCAGCTTTAAGTATCCCATGTACTCGGACACATAGATCCCTCTGATCCTCCACACTGCCAAGAGCCTTACCATTAATTCTATGTTCTGCCATCATATTTGACTACCAAAATGAACCACCTCAAACCTATCTGGTTTGAACTCCATCTGCCACCTTTCAGCCCGGTTTTGCATCTTATCGATATCCCGCTGTAACGTCTGACAGCCCTCCACACAATCCACAACATCCCCAACCGTGTTCTCAGCAAATTTACTAACCCATCCCTCCACTTTCTTATTCAGGTCATTTATAAAATTCACGAAGAACAGTGGTCCCAGAACAGATTCCTGAGACCCACCACTGGTCACCGACCTCCATGCAGAATATGACCCGTCTAAAACCACTCTTTGCCTTCTGTGGGCAAGCTAGTTGGATCCACAAAGCAATGTCCCCTTGTAACCCATGCCACCTTACTTTCTCAATAAGCCTTGTAAGCGGTACCTTATCAAATTCCTTGCTGAAATCCTTATACACTGCATCTACTGCTCTATCTTCAAATGTTTAGTCACATTGTCAAAAATTCAATCAGTCTCACAAGGCACGAACTGCTTTTGACAACGTAATGTTGACTATTCCTAATCATATTATACCTCTCCAAATGTTCATAAATCCTGCCTCTCAAGATTTTCTCCGTCAACTTAACAACCACTGAAGTAAAGCTCACTAGCCTACAATTTCCTGGGCTATCTCTACTCCATTTCCTGAATAACAGAACAATATCCGCAACCCTCCCATCATCCGGAATCTCTGTTCCCATTGATGATGCAAACATCATCGCCAGAGGCTCAACAATCTCCTTCCTCGCCTCCTACAGTAGCCTGGGGTAAATCTCGTCCGGTTCCGGCGAATTACCCAGCTTGATGCTTTCCAAATGCTCCAGCACATCCTCTTTCTTAATATCCAAATGCTCAAGCTTTTCAGTCAGCTGTAAGTCATCCCTACAATCGTCAAGATCCTTTTCTGTAGAGAATACTGAAGGAAAATATTCATTAAGTACCTCTGCAATCTCCTCCGGTTCCAGCCACATTTTTCTACTGTTACACTTGATTGGTCCTAGCCTCTCACGTCTTATCCTTTTGCTCTTCACAAATTTGTAGAATGCCTTGGGGTTTTCTTTCAACCAAACCGCCAAGGCCTTCTCATGGCCCCTTCTGGTCCTGCTAATTTCATTCTTCTGCTCTTTCCTGCTACTCTTATATTATTCTAGATCTCTATTAATACCAAATTTTTGATCCTTTCGTAAGCATTTCTTTTCTTCTTGATTAAATTTTCAACAGACGTTGTACACCACAGTTCCTGTACCCTACCATATTTCCCTGGTGGTGTGAGTCCTGAGGCTCCTGTACCTCCTTCCTGATGGTTGAGGTGTAATAACTGTCCCTGAACCTGTTGGTGTGATTCCTGAGGATCCCATACCTTCTTTCCGATGGCTGCGGGGTGTAGTAACTGTCCCTGAACCTGGTGGTGTGGGGCCTGAGGCTCCTGTACCTTCTTCCTGAACATTTGCCACTTTTCGGCCGTCCATTTCCCTGAGAACATCTGTTCCCATTTTATGCTTCCAAAATCCTGCCTGCTAGACTCATATTTCCCCTTACTCTAACTGAACGCTTTCATAATTTGTCTATTCTTATCCCTCTCCAATGTTATGGTAAAGGAGATAGAATTGTGATCACTATCTCCAAAATGCTCTCCCACTGAGAGATCTGACACCTGACCAGGTTCATTTCCCAATATCAGATCAAGAACAGCCTCTCTTCCTGTAGGCCTATCTACGTTTGTACATATTGTATCAAGAAACCTTCCTGAACACACCTAACAAACTCCACCCCATCTAATCCACTTGCTCTAGGGAGTTGCCAATTAATATTTGGGAAATTAATATCTCGCAACACGTTGACCCTGTTATTATTACAACTTCCCAGAATCTGTCTTCCTCTCTGCTCCTCGATGTCCTTGTTACTATTGGGTGGTCTATAAAAAACACTCAACAGAAGTATAGGCCCTTTTCTCTTCCTAAATTCCACCCAGAGAGTCTCAGTGGACAATCGCTCCAAAGATATACGGTGTATCGGAAAGATAAGTTAGTAGGCAGAGGGAAGTGGTGTGGCCCTGTGTATAAGAAATAATATTAAATCATGTGAAAGGGATAACATAGGATCGGAAGTTCTAGAGTCTGTATGGGTTGAATTAAGAAATGGCGAGTGTGAAAGGACCCTAATGACAATTTTATACTGGCCTCGAAACAGCAGCAATATAGTAAGAAACAGCAGAAAAATAGTAAGGGATAGAAAAAGCGTGTCAGTAGGGCAATGCTATGATAATCGTTGGAGATTTTAACATGAAAGTGGATTGGGAATACCAGGCTAGTACAAGAAAGAGAATTTGCAGAATGTTTAAGGGATGGCTTTTTAGAACAGTTTGTTGTTGAGCCCACTGGGGCATCGGCTGTGTTGTATTGGGAGTTGTGCAATGATCCGGAGATGATAAGAGAGTTTGAGGTTAAGGGACCCTTAGGGAACAGTGATCTCAATATAATCGAGTTCTCTTTGAAATTTGAGAAGGAGAAACTGAATTCTAATGTATCGTTATTTCAGTGGAATGAGGCAAATTACAATGGGATGAGCGGGGAACCGGCAAAGGTTGACGGGAAAGGGACTGCAGCAGGAAGGACAGCGGGGCAGCAATGGCTGGAGATTCTGCGAAAAATGAGGGAAGTGCAAGACAGCGAGATTCCAAATAGGAAGATAATTTCGAATGGAAGGAGGACACTGTCGTGGCTGACAGGTGAAGTCAGAGCCAATGTAAAAGCAAAATCCGAGGCCATAGAAGGAAGTCGAAGCTAGTGATGGATAGAGTATTGGGAAGCTTTTAAAAACTTGCATAAGGAAACTAAGAAGGTCATTGGGAAAGAAGAGATGAATTATGAAAGGAACCTGGCGATTAATATCAAAGAAGCTACTAAGAGGTTTTTTTTTAGTATATAAAGCTTAAAAGAGAGTTGAGGGTAGATATAGGAATAATAGAAAATGACGCCGGAGATATTGTAATCAGAGGCCAAGTGGAAGACATCTGCAGTATACCCAACATTTAAGAATGCCAGGGAAGCGGATTATGTGCAGTGAAAATTACGACTGAGCAAGTGCTCAGGAAGTTTAATAGTCTGAATAGTCTGAGGGTGATGCAATGCACCCTTCGGTTCTGTGTGGCCGTTGCAGAAGGAAGAGAAGGAGCGAATGAGATAATTGGCAGGGACAAATAAAAGGACGTGTAACTGAAGAGGAGCGGCCAGTGTGTGAGTGGCTCAGGGTAGGAGTGGAGCTTTGAGGCTCTGGCTCTAGAGGCTTCGGCAAGCAGAGGCTGAGGACGAGTTTGCTCCCAGTGAGGTAAGGCCGGGTAAGTTTCTTTAATTAATTTAATTAACTTCGGAGTAGGTATTGGAGGCAGCAGTTAGGGCATTGGAGTGCTCCGTTTGCAGACTGTGGGAAGTCAGGGCGAGCACTGTTGTCCCTGATGACTACACCTGCAAAAGGTGCATCCAGCTGCAGCTCCTGACAAACCGAATTAGGGAACTGGAGCTGGAGCTGGATGAACGTCGGATCATTCGGGAGGCAGAGGCAGAAATAGACAGGAGTTTCAGGGAGATAGTTACCCCTAAGAGTCAGGAGGCCGGTAGCTGGCTGACTGTCAGGAGAGGGAAGGGGAATAGACAGGAAGAGCAGAGCACTCCTGTGGCCATTCCCATCAACAATAAGAATACCGTTTTGGATACAATTGGTGGGGCCGACCTACCGGGGACAAGTTGTAGTGGTCGCGTCTCTGGCACCGAGAATGGACACTCTGCTCAGAAGGGAAGGAAGGAAAAGAGGAGAGCAGTAGTGATAGGGGATTCGATAGTTAGGGGGACAAAGAAAAGGTTCTGTTGGAGAGATCGAGATTCTAGGATGGCCTGTTGCATCCCTGGTGCCGGGGTCTGCGCTATCTCCGATCGAGTTCTCGGTATGCTCAGGAGGGAGGGTATGCAGTCAGATGTCGTGGTCCATGATGGAACATATGATGTGGATAGGAAGAAGGAAGAGGTCCTGCAAAGAGGTTAAAGAGTTAGGTGCAAAGTTGAAGGACAGAATCTCCAGGGATGCAATCTCAGGATTTCTCCCCGTGCCACGTGCTAGTGAAGTTAGAAATAGGAAGATAATGCAGCTAAATACGTGGCTAAGGAGATGGTGCAGGTGGGAGGGCTTCATATTTCTGGACAATAGGGCTTTGCTCCAAAGAAGGTTGACCTGTTCCGACGGGACGAGTTGCACATGAACTTGAGGGGAACTAACATCCTTGTGGGTAGGTTAGCTAATGCTGCTCCGTGGGGTTTAAACTTGATTTGCAGAGGGACAGGAAGCAGAGAGTTAGAGCTGGTGGTGAGGTGCGGGAGGATAAGGGTCATTCGAGGACTGCGTGTGTGGATTGAAATCAAAGGTTTGTATGTGATAGAAATGTTCTCAGGTGCCAAACTGAAGAGACTGGGGAAGAGGCGTCTGGCTCTCAAATAGAGAAAGACAGAGCAGCAGAAGTAGTGCATGGAGTAAAGCCAGATCTAACATATAAAGAGGCTTTGAGGAACGAGAAGCAGAATAAAGGGTCTAAAGGTAGTAAGGTAGAAGTGCTAAAGTGTGTGTACTTCAATGCAAGAAGCATCAGGAACAAAGGTGATGAACTGAGAGCTTGGATACATTCATGGAATTATAATGTAGTGGCTATTACAGAGACCTGGCTGGCACCAGAGCAGGAATGGATTATAAATATTTCTAGATTTCAGTGCTTTAAAAGGGATAAAGGGGGGGGGGCGTGAAGGGGTGGAGGGGTGGCATTACTGGGTCAGGGATACTATTACAACTACAGGAAGGGTAGGTAATGTAGCAGGATCCTTTTGAGTCAGTATGGGTGGGAGTCTGGAACAGGAAGGGAGCAGATAATCTATTGGGAATATTGTGTAGGCCCCCTGGTAGGAGCAGATTAGGAGGCAGATTTTGGAAAGGTGCAAAAGTAATAGGGTTGTTATCATCGGTGAATTTAACTTCCCTAATATTGACTGGCACCTGATTAGTTCCAAGGGTTTAGACGGGGCAGAGTTTGTTAAGTGTGTCCAGGACGGATTCCTGTCACAGTATTTTGACAGGCCGACTAGGGGGAATGCCATACTAGATCTAGTATTAGGTAACGAACCGGGTCAGGTCACAGATGTCGCAGTGGGTGAGCATCTGGGGGACAGTGATCACCGCTCCCTGACTTTTCGCATTATTATGGAAAAGGATAGAATCAGAGAGGATAGGAAACTTTTTAATTGGGGAAGGGCAAATTGTGAGGCTATTGGCTAGAACTTGCGTTTGCGAATTGTGATGATGTTTTCTTTTGCAGCGAATTGTACTATGGGCATGTGGTCAATGTTTGAGTATCTCTTGCAGGACGTTAGGGATAAATTTGTCTCGGTGAGGAAAATAAAGAATGGTAGGATGAAGTGAGGTGGATAATCTAGTCAGGTGGAAGGTTTAGGAAGCAAGGATCAGAGGAATATGTTTTTATTAACGGCATCGATGTGGGGGTAGAAGGGTGGGTTTCCAAGTTTTCAGCAGGCAAAAAGGTTGGTCGTCTTGTGAAGGTTGAACAAGATGTTTGATATATATCATTGAGTTGGTGTGATACAGACTGGACAGAGGTTGAACAAGATGGTTGATATATATCATTGAGGTGGTGGGATACAGACTGGACAGAGGTTGAACAAGATGGTTGATATATATCATTGAGGTGGTGGGATACAGACTGGACAGAGGTTGAACTAGATGGTTGATATATATCATTGAGGTGGTGGGATACAGACTGGACAGAGGTTGAACTAGATGGTTGATATATATCATTGAGGTGGTGGGATACAGACTGGGCAGAGGTTGAACAAGATGGTTGATATATATCATTGAGGTGGTGGGATACAGACTGGACAGAGGTTGAAGAAGATGGTTGATATATAACATTGAGGTGGTGGGATACAGACTGGGCAGAGGTTGAACAAGATGGTTGATATATATCATTGAGGTGGTGGGATACAGACTGGACAGAGGTTGAAGAAGATGGTTGATATATAACATTGAGGTGGTGGGATACAGACTGGACTGATGTTGAACAAGATGGTTGATATATATCATTGAGTGGTGGGATACGGACTGGACAGAGTTTGAACAAGATGGTTGATATATATCATTGAGGTGGTGGGATACAGACTGGGCAGGGTTTGAACAAGATGGTTGATATATATCATTGAGGTGGCGGGATACAGGCTGGACAGAGGTTGAACAAGGTTATTGATATATATCATTGAGGTGGTGGGATACAGTCTGGACAGAGGTTGAACAAGGTTATTGATATATATCATTGAGGTGGTGGGATACAGTCTGGACAGAGGTTGAACAAGGTTATTGATATATACCATTGAGGTGGTGGGATACAGGCTGGACAGAGGTTGAACAAGGTTATTGTTATATATCATTGAGGTGGTGGGATACAGGCTGGACAGAGGTTGAACAAGGTTATTGATATATATCATTGAGGTGGTGGGATACAGGCTGGACAGTGGTTGAACAAGGTTATTGATATATATCATTGAGGTGATGGGATACAGGCTGGACAGAGGGTGAACAAAATCGGCATGGAATAAGCTGGATGAAACAGAATGGAGAATGGATCAAGCTCAATCACAAGTGGTTCTCCAGCAATACACAGACATTGAATTTACTAGACCTTCTATTGCATGGAAAAGATACTAAAACGACAGAGATAGAACTAACAATAGGAGATTTGGCATATAACCATTGTCTTTCACGAAATTTCATCAACGTACCATAGAAAGTATCCCAACAGGATACTTTACGCGTTCGTACTGCTACTACTTTACTCATGACTGCCAGGAACTGGAGAGAACTGTAGACACTGCGAAAACCAGACTGCCCGCCATGAGCTGTGTATGAACTTCTTGATATATATCAGTAAAGCAGGCAGAATAACCTCACGGTCCTGGCCATCCTCGCTTTACACCTGGGACGAAGATTACACACTCAGTGGAAAACACAAAACACCAGAGTCAAGGACGGCTTCCATTCTGCTGCTATAAGCAAACTGAATGCACCCCAGCTAGATAAGATGAACCTTAACCTCAAAATGTAACTTGAAATTATATAAATTATATAACTCAAAATTATCACCTTTCACCGTATTCCAAAGTGCGCTTTGGTTTCTCTGAAACAATGATGCTTTGTTACCCTCTGTAGCTCCACTTACCCTGTATCTCCTCAATGTTCTGTTGTGCTCTATTGATCAGTATGGATGTTATGCAAAACAGGATTTTCATTGCGCCTCAGTACATGATAAAAACAAACTGATTTCCCATTTTAATTGTGTGGAGATCGTGGACAGGTTGGGTCAAAATTTCGAAAATCAAAAAAACCTACTAAGGTGCAAAGAGACTTGGGAGTGCTTGTGCAGTTTTCCCAACAGGTTAATATACAGGCCGAGTCGGTGATGAAGAAGACAATTGCGATGTTTGAATTCATTTCAAGAGGGCTATAATATAGAAAGAAGGATGTACTGTTGAGAATGTATAGAGACCTGATAAGGCAAAACTGAGAGTATTGTGCGCAGGTTTGGGCCCCTAACATGAGAAAGGATGATTGAAATGGAGAGGGTTAAAAGGCGGTTCAGGAAAATTATTCCAGGTTTGATTCCAAAGAGGGTGTTCCCGTGATGTACTATTCTATGCTCTAAGTTATGTTCTATCTCCATTCGACCATACGATATAGGAGCAGAATTAGGCCATTTGGCCCATCGAGTCTGCTCCGCACTTTCATCATGGCTGATCCAGTTTTACTGACATTCCCAAGCTCCTGCCATCTTATCAAATCCTTCCATGCCCTCACCAGTCAAGAGCCAATCAAACTCAGTCTTAAATATATATAAAGATTTGACCTACATAACTGCATGAGGCAAAAAAAAAACTTCCACAGATTCAACATTCTCTGATAAAATAAATCCTTGCTCGCCATGTTCTAATAGGGGGCCTTCTATTCTGAAGTAGTGTCATCCGCTCGTAGAGTATCCCACCAGAGGAAACATCATCTCTACATCAACTCTATCAAAACTTTTCACCATTCGATATGTTTCAATAAAGTCACCACTGATTCTTCTGAATTTCAGTGAGTACTGGCCCAGAGCCATCAAACGCGGTTCACATGAGAAGCCATTCAATCTTCGAATCACTTTTGCGAACACCCTTTGAACGCTCTGCAGTTTCTCCACATTCCTTTCGAAGTTAAGAGGCCCAGACCTGCTCTGGATACTGCCTCACCAGTGCTTTATACAGATTCAACATCACATCGTTGCTTTAATATTCTAGTCCTCTTGAGATGAATGCTAACATCGCATTTGTCTTCCTCACCACAGACTCAACCTGCAAATTAACCTTCAGGGAATCCTGCACAACGACCCACAAACCCCTTTGCACCTCAGTTTTCTTTTGTATTTAGAAAATAACTAACCCTTTCATTTCATCTACCATACACTTCTCGACACTGTATTCCATTTCCTTGCCCTGTTTCCTAACTGTGTAAGTCCTTCTGTAGACTTTCTAATTCCTCAAAACCGCATGCCCTCTACCTATCTTCATTCTGTCTGCAAACTTTGCAACAGAACCATCAATTCTATTGTCCAAATCATTAACATATGACGGAAAATAATCGGTCCCAACACAAACCCCTGTGGAAAATCACTGTCACTGGGACCAATACAGAAAGCTTCCTTTTGTTCCGACGCTTTGCCCCTTTCCAATCAACCACTGCTTTATCAATGTTAGAATCTTCCTTGTAATACCATGATCTCGTAGCTTTTTAAGCAACCTTACGTGTTGAAGCAAACAAAGACCTTCTGAAAATCCAAACACACAGCATCAACCGATTTCCCTTTGTCTATCCTGCTTGTTATTTCTTCAAAGAACTCCATCAGATTTGTCAGACAAGACTACGGCATATTTTCTGACGGGTCTCCAAGTACCCTGAGACCACATTCTGGGGTACACGCCATCAAATCCAGGTGACAGATCTAATTTCAGACCTTTCAGTTTCCCAAGAAACCTCTCTCTGGTTTTGGTTACTTCACACACTTGATGCCCCCTGAACTTCCAATATACTGCTAGTGACTTCCTCTATGAAGATCAGTTCAAAATACATCTTCAGTTCGTCCGCCATTCCTTGTCCCGCATTTACTACATCCCCAGTTTGCAGCGTTCTGATATCCCGTCGTGCCTGTCTTTTACAACTTACGTATCTGAAGAAACGTTTAGGAGCCTTTTTAATGTTATCGGCTCGATTACTTTGGTATACTACCTCTGATTTTTTAACAACTTTTGTTGCCTTTTGTTTGTTTTTACAACCTCACCCAACCTCCAACTTCCCACAAGTTGCTGCTCTGTTGACATCCCTGCGAGTGATTCTGGCCAATTCCCCTCTCCTGCCTCGGTAATTCCCTGTACACCACTGTAATGCGGGTACTTCTGTCATATCGATACGTCTGTCTTTAGCTTCTCCTTCTGGAGTTTCTATTTGACTCCCACTAACTGACTGTAGGGGACAGTGAGAGGGACTTTCCAAACACGGATTGAACACTGAACCCCGGTTATCTTTACTGCTGCAAACACGGAGCGGCCCATTAACTCACAGCCTCTCACTGTGAGGGAAGGAGTGGCAACTTATTCTGTTCTTTGCTTCCAAAGGAACTCCAGAACCAAACATCTGAGCACAGAGCATTAATACTAACGCATTACCTCATACTCCTGGGCAGCTTGAACGACGGGTCCATTATATATGTATCAAAACCTGTGTGCTGTCCCAGGACCCATCCTCACAGGGTCCCAACCCACCCCCAAGATGATCACACATCTTTCCCCTGTCTCACACAGTAATCAGAATTCCCCGCAACCCGTGACTATCTGTCCGAGACGTCTGCTTCATCGCGGAAGGAGGAATGTCCAGTGCCATCTGTAGAAGCAACAAGAACGGGCGAACACCAAACACTGGAATTTCCATGTTCCTGGACTCCTCATCCCAGGATGATAACGAATGGCCCAGCACTCCCAGAACTCTTTTCTACCGCTATGTGCTGCAGTGTCTCAGCTGTTCACAGTTCAAACAAACAATAACACTCCTACACAAACCCATGACAGAACTGTAAAATGAGGAACCCGTTGTCTGGACGGGGATCGAGTTGACTTTCGTTCTGGGATTTACAAAATGGCCCCGGATACATTTCATCATGTCTCTGGGCATATTATTGATTATTATATTGTTGAGTGGAATCTACACCAAATCAGCTGGCCGCCTCTTTTCCCGTAGTGGAACATGAACAATATATCTCAATATTAAATGGTAATGATAGCCCTGGAAACAGAGATTTTTCTCTTTTTTTTTTGATTCGCAAATATTGACCGATTACAAGATGTTTGTGACATTCTAAAAAGATTTCCATGAATACAATCACAAGATTCATTAGTCATCTGTTCATTCCAGCATAGACATTATATATTCCATACAGTAAATGCATCCTCGAATCCACACTGGATCCTGTGGCCACTGAATTTCTGCTAAAGGGCTGTGTAGAGTGATCAAAATCTTCAACACTCCTTGAAGCTGTGGTGGGCTGTTTCCCTGGTGACTGAGGAAGAGGCCCACCAGAACTAAACGAAAAAGGAAGTTACATTCTCAACCTCACATGCTCTGAGTTCCCTTATGACCACAATGAATACTGAACACTCTGCCATTTTGTAATGGTTAAACTAAAATACCAGTTGCTGTTTTAACCCTTTCGAGGTGCAATAAATCTGCTGCCAGTTCCAGCTCTACACAACTTCAGCATTGTAGACACCGGCTATCGATCCAAGGGAAGTTTGGACCCGATGCGGGGCCGGGTGACGAAGGTAAAGTTCCCGGGATAAACCACAATGGATGAGTGCAGTCTCGGTATCACCGCCCCATCACGCTCCTAGGACCAGGGCAAGAGGGGCTGAGCGGCGGCTCATCTCAGTCGGTATGTTGTGAAGGTCCCACAACACAGACCGACCCCGGCAGGTTCTGTCCAGCAAGCGCAGGGAGGCCGCCAGATCGGAAGTTAACTGGGTGCATTACCTTACATCAGGCGTCCACACTCGGGACCAGCCTCAGTACTCACCGATGAGAACTTGTTTTCACGCCCGGACAGTGAACCCTTCCCCGGATTCCCGACTCTGGGGGTGATGGTTTTCTCCTAATCCGGATCCTACAGACGATCCGACGCCGCCGACCCGCTTCAACACAGAACTGAAGGAAAGTCAGGACTGTAATTCATGTCATCAGAGCTGGGGGCGGAGCCTCGGAAACAAGGCAGATCTGCGGTAAAATGGGAGCGGGAAAAGAGCTCACGTGACTTACACATACATGTACGTCCATGAAATTTTGCAAAGATTTTGCAATTTTCACCGTTAGCTGAGATTCTAAAAACAAAACTTTCTTAAGAATTTACGAATATATCACAGATCTTGTAGCTATGTTTAGATTGTGACGAGATCTGAAGGATAATTCTAAAGTGGACTGTTCCTTTAAACGAGAGAGAGGGGGAGCGAACAGCTTGTCTGCTAATTCAGCAGCAGGGAGACAGAAAGTCCGTGAGTTGCCTTGGAAACTGAAAGGCGGAGCTATGTGATGGACAGCTCGTGTTCAGCACTTGGAGATATATACAAGGTCGTTGACTTTTTAATTAGACACATACCAGAGACACACAAGACACACCACAGGAGACACACACCAGAGACACACAAGTCACACCACAGGAGAGACACGAATCCAGAGGCAAGGAGGACACTGGTGAGCTTTGTGTGCCCACGACAAGGGTGGGGTTTTTGCTCACAGTGTGGACAGAGGGGTGACCGGTGAGGAGCTATCGGTGTGTTTAACCGTGGTCTGGGGTTGATAACTCCACCACAGAAGATGGAATCCCCTTTTCTGTGGTCAGAAGTTGGTGACTTTTAAATAAGTTTCGGCAGCAAGGAGGATGACGTGGAGGATCGACATCGGCATTGGAAGATAAACCAACACTCTAACTCTCTCTCTCCAACTCTACTCAAACCAAATTCCAGAACTGAACTGATCACTTACCATCCCACCGTGAGACTGTATCACCCAATCACCTGAGCTGGGGAAGCTTATTTTCTCACCTGTATATATGCATATACTTTGCTAACCTGTTCACCTTATCTTGTTTTATATTACTTTATTCACGTAGTTACTGATAAAATAGAGTTTATAACGCAAGACTCAGAATCCAGGTGTGCCCATTTCTGCTGGTTATTTAACTCGTTACGGGGTACGTAACAACTCCATCCCTCCCTGTCACATTGATCCCCTTCTCCATCCTATCTCGCGATCTGCTTCTCTAACCCGCCTTCGCGATGACTCTCCCTTCCTCTCCCGACTACCCTCTTCTGCATGACGCCCTGCCTCCCCTTCTCCGACCTGACCCTCACTGCCTCGGTGACCCTCACTGCCTCGGCGACCCTCCACTGAAATCGACTTCCTGCCCTCTTTGGCGCCCCTTGTCCTTCCCGATCGTGACCGTGCCTGCCTGGCGGCGAGAGGTGGAGTGCCCCGGGGGGCGAGGTTGGACGCGGATGGGATACAGCCAGCCCTCTTTCCAGTCTGCAGTCCTGTGCCAGGCGGTAAGGGTGCTGAAGGAGCGGGAACATCCCTAGTCTGTCTACCGAGGGGCCTCGCTTGCGAAGTGTTTCGGGTCGATAGGTCCTGAGGCCGAAGAAACTGTAGAAAGATGAGGGAAGGTTGGAGATTCAACTCACTCCGTGATCCACGGGGGAGAGCCTGGCCGGTGGGTGGGTGATCAAAAGTCCAGGCACTCGTGTGTTTGGCGGTGCCCCTGGGCTCGGGGATTCCGTAGCCTGGAGGTCAAAGGAAGGCTGGAGTGAAAGCATGGTAATGCGGGGCTGGGCCGTTAGGGGGAGCTACTGGATGGAGGGATGGGGCGGGGTAGCTCGATTTGTCATTTTAGCTATTTATGGAACAACACAAAACCTAACACTTTTGATAAATACAGTGAAATTCGTATTTTAGTGTGCTTCACTCTGTACTAGCACCCACCTTTCGTAAACGGGGACACACACTACTCCTAGAGGCCTGTGCCAGTACCAAAGTAATGCCACCATCTCGCTATCTCCCCAGCCTCGTGTCACCCCAAACTAACCCCACTGCCGCGTTAAGTCCCAGCTTATTCCCCATAGCCCTGTGACAGTCCTTAAATTAATCCCTCCCTCTCCACACCATCGTGTCAGTTCCCAAACGAATCCCGTTACCCTGATCTCTCCCTACGAACCTATGTCAGTCCCCGAAATAATCACATTGCCCTTCTCTCTCCCCACACCCGCGTGTCAGTCCCCAAACGAATCCCGTTACCCCGATCTCTCCCCACAAACCTATGTCAGTCCCCGAACTAACCACACTGCCCACTCCCAACAGGCCAGAAGTTTCCAAATTAATGAATTGGCTAAATGGAATTATAATGTTTTAGGCTGGAATCTCAGAGCTGAAACTGGGAACGGATGCACCCTGGAAAATGCACAACGGAAATGAGAAGTTATTTTAGACAGCACTTGCATAGGGTTCTGGATAGATGAAGGAGTCATGTTTGACAGAGATGTGGATCATCTGGTCAAGAGGAAGAAAACAACTGACCAGGTTTAGAAAGCTAGGATCGGACACGGCTGTAGAGTTACAAGGCAGCCAGGGACGAGCTGAAGAATGGAATTGGGAGAACTTGAAACCTCTACAGAAGGCCTACAGCGGGATTAATGAAGACCCCGTGACACTCTAGATGTGTGTGAAGAAGAGGATGACTAGAGTGACAGTAGGACCGGTCGGGGATAGTGATGAAACATACGGCTGGAGCTGGTGGAGGTGGGACAGGTCCTTAATGAGGACTTCACTTCAATTTTCACCAGTGAGAGATCCTGGCGTTTGTGAGGAAGCGTCAAACGGGCTTATGTGCGATAACAGGACGAGGTTAGAAAACAGGATGTACAGGAACTTTTGAAGAATAGATAAGTCCTCTTGTGAGGTTGCGAGAAACCCCAGGTTACTGTGGGAAGCGGAGGAAGAGATTGCTGCGCCCTTGGCGATTATCTTTGCGTTATCACTGCCGCACAGGCAGTATCAGGGGATTGGAGATGGAAATATTATCCCTTTGCTCAGGAAAGGGAGTAAGGATAACCTTGTAAATTATAGCCCAGTGAATTCTACTTCAGTGATGGGCAAATTATTGGAGAACATTCTTAGAAACCGAATTTCCGAGGTTTGGGAGACCCTGATTTGGGAGAGTCAGAATGGTTTTGGGAGAGGCAGGTCATGCCTCACGTGCCCGGTTCAGTTCTGTGAGGATGTGACAAAGCACATTGGTAAAGGCAGAGAAGTTGATCTCGTATAAATAGATTTTAATAAGGCATTTGATACGGTTAACCGTGGTAGGACCGTTCATAGCGGCAGAAGGCTTGGTATCCAGGGAGAGTTGGCTGGTGGATTCAGGACTGATGCCCACAGAAGGCAGACTGTAGTTGTGGATGGAGCGTTTTCTCCCTGGATGTTGGTGACCAGTGGAGTCCTGCAGTGATCAGTTTGAGACTCCCGGCTTATGTGTTTCTATGAATGATTTGGATGAGGAGGTGGAAGGGTGGATTTTTGTATTTGCAGTGATGTGGAGGTTCGTGCAATTATGGACAGTATAGAAGGTTGTCGCAGATTACAACAGGACAGTGACAGGACGCAGAGTAGCACTGAGAATTCACAGATGGAGTTCAACCCGAAAGGTACGAAGTGATTCTCTTTGGGAGAATGCATTTGAAGGCAAAGGTATTACTTGCTTTAGTCAACCGAGGGTCGCACATTAGTGCGAGTTCCACAATGGAAACAGAGTGATGAGACATTCTCCAATAAGCCGAGGGCCGCTCATCGGTACGAGAACCACAATCGGCACGGAGCGATGCACTGCAGGAGCAGAAGGAAGTGTGATTGACAGGTGAGCTTGAACACTTCCGCTGTTCTGCACATACATACGGTGACGATTGTCTTATGAAAACAGTTGAGTAAACTCGGCCTTTTCTCCTTGGAGCGACGGAGAATGAGAGGTGACCTGATAGACGTGTATAACATGATAAGAGCCATTGATCGTGTGGATAGGCAGAGGCTTTTTCCCAGGGCGGAAATGGTTGTCACAAGAGGACACAGGATTGAGGTGTGGGGATTAGGTACAGATGAGATGTCAGGGGTAATTTTTTTTACGCAAAGAGTGGTGAGTGCATGGAATGGGCTGCTAGCAACGATGGTGGAGGCGGATAAGATAGGGTCTTTTAAGACACTTTTGGATAAGTAGATGGAGCTCAGAAAAGTAGAGGGCTATGGGTAATCCTAGAAATTTCTAAGGTAGGGACATGTTCGGTACAGCTTTGTGGGCCGAAGAGCCTGTATTGTGCTGTACGTTTCTATGTTTCTATGTTTGTATGAATGACAATATACCTGAAAGCAAATCTGGAGAAAAACAGACAATTTCGTGGCAAATAATAGCCTGAGCACCTGCGGAATGTTCACAGATTTTACTTGTTACTTTTGTTCAAACAGAGAAAGCATGGCGAAATACTAGCAGAATTGTAGCTGGTTTGAGAATATCTTTAAAGTTAAATAGACTGCATCGCAGGTCACGGCTATGATTTGGTCAGGTCATTCACTGGAAGAGGTCAGGTTCCTGCCAAACGCCCCATGTGTACGCTGGAAAACATTGTTCTTCAAACTGTCCACAGCCCTCGCTAATTTCCCAGGACACGTTAACTTTTTGATCACGGGTCTCTGGAATATCGCTGTGGATCTTTTACAGTGTTTGGAGGAACATAAGTGTAGTGCATTTTATTGTAACACATGTCTGCTGTCATCGTGATTTCCATCACTCGCACCACCCGGAATGACTGGAACAAACGAAAGAAAAGAATGAACGAATGTTCCCCTTTAATAAAGAAGTGTTCTCCAGTTCACCTGCCAGAACAAACTCCTTCCCTCAATTTCAGAAGGTAATGTGCACGGTCAAATATTACAAAATAAATCGACTTCAATATGAATGCCTGTTTTAAAGCAACAATAATATAAAAATATGTTATTTATATGCTGAAGCCAGGTATCATGGAAAATAACATGGAATAAGGCACATCATATTTTGTTTTAAAGTAAATAGATTGCAAAATCCCTTGATGAGTCAAATTCATGCCACGGGGACAGAGTGAGTAAAAATAGTTTAACGTAAGTGTTTGAGCAGTTGGTTGTCACTAATGTCCCTGACGTGATAGCCACGCTAATTGCCTCAGTGGAATTGCTCTCTCCTCAATAAAAGTCTGCTAAACCGTTCCCCAGTACATCTGAGCAGCTGGAACGTTTCGTACAACTGAACGCTGCTTCTGACGGAATATGGGATATGCGGCGATTTACTACATCGCGGGCATTTTCTATCCCACACTTGTAGCGGTTGGTGTCCCCGGTAAGATGCCGGAGCTGGTTACTTTATGTATGGTGCCGTCGTTACTCTGCTGCGGTATCCGCACTGTTACTGAGCACAGATGCTACCATCGGCTGAAACGTGTTTCCGGAATGGAGGATTCAGGCATCTAATGGTTTTATTTCCATTTTCCATATCTCGATCGCAGTGTTTTCTTCTTTTGTCAATTAAGTTGGTGCCAATATCGTCACTGTTTCATAATTTCACCTCGCTCGGCTTTCTGAAGTCATGCTGGTCTCCGCTTTTCTAGGTCCGAGTCTCTATCAGTGCAGACACTTCGAACTTCTAACAACGTGGCAGCTTATTTAAATGAGGGTCCCGTCTATTTTCGACACGTAGGTCCGTTCATCTGCAAGTCAGTAAATGAGAAGTCGTGCTTCATATCTCCTTGACTCCACTTTCTCGCCGCTACAAACAATCCCTTCAGCTATTTCACCTCTAATAATGGAAATGGTGTTGTTAACAGGGGCGATCGGGTGCTCACCGGTACGTGAGTCGTGGAACTCGGATGCCTCGCTCTAAACTGTGGGAAGGTCGCCAATCCACTGACACTCACATCCGTCATTGTCCTCCAGCCGCAGTGCAGCGACTGAGACCGGACACACTGGTTTCCCGCTTTCCACTTCCAAACAGACCATACCTGCGTGCATTCAGAGAGTTGCTGCTGACCATATTTTGTTTTCATATTTTTTGTAGTTACCTGTTTGGATTGGAAACAAGGGATCAGATGGTGGTTATCGTTGTTGCTTTATGGAACAGACTAACAATATCTTCAATTATTCTGATTATATTTCTTTTTTTTCCCAATTTGTTGCAGTTAATTTAACGGCGATTGTGATATTATCTCGGGGAAAATGCGGACTCTCCAAATGCATCACCCGTTACCTGGTTGGAATGGCAACAGCGGATCTGATGGTGGTTATCGTATTCGCTTTAGTGGACCAGACCAATAATATCTACATTTATTCCAGATCCCTGCTCATCACTCCAGTATGCGCTCTAACAGTTGTGTTTCGGGTCGTAACGACGGACTGTTCTGTTTGGTTCACTGTCATTTTTACCTTCGATCGTTTCATCGCAATATGTTGTCGAAAGCTACGGGAGCGATACTGCACTGAGAGAACAGCAACGGTGGTTATCGTGACCGTGGTTATAGTGAGCTGCGGAAAATGTGTCCCGGGTTACTTTGCCATTGTACCTTACGTCATCATTGACAACACGCCGTGGCGGTGCACCGCCAAATATGAATACGTTACTTCACCAGTGTGGAGAGCATACACATTACTGCAGAGCATTTTAACACCATTGTTACCAATCGGCTTAATCCTGGTGTTTAACGGGTTAACCGTAAGACATATCGTTGCGGCAAATAGAGTCCGCAGAAACCTTCGGCATAGCAGCGACAATCAGAAAGATGCCGAGGTGGAAAAACGCAGAAAATCGATGATTTTGTTGTTTTCTATATCTGCTAATTTCATATTATTTTGGATGCCCTCTGTAGCCCATTCCCTGAAATGGCAAAAGGAAAACTATTTTTACGAGGACAGATACTTGAGTTCCCCGGTATACATCCTACAGCAATTTGGGTTCATGTTGCAAGTATTCAGCATGTGCACCAATACTTGTATCTATACACTGACACAGAGGAAATTCAGAGAAGAGCTGAGGAATGGAATGAAGTATGTGTTTACATTAAATGGCTATCTGTGTAGATAACGCCCGTGTCTAATGAGAATTCAGCGAAGTTTTCAAATAAAGCCGTTTTACAATGAACAGCTTTGGCAAATATGTCTTAAATTCATACAATCACATGGCTAGTCGACCGGAAATTGCAGAATTGGCGGAAAATTGCTGACTTCATACAGTTCAGGTAGGTAGCAATACAAACGCTCAATGCTTCTGGAGTGTTTGTTACATTGGTTCAAGTATGTTCCGAACTATCACAGACACTCGGCTGTCACAATGGGCAGGAATGGCTTCAGGACTTTCCGGGTTTCAGATGTTGAAAAATGTATAGAGCCGAGTAACGGAGTGTAAAGAGAGTGCGATGGGAAACCAGGGATGGTATCGCTGCTGCAGAAAGGGAGGACAACGTGGAGCGTTCGTTTGTTAATAGACTGGGAGACAAGCACAGATACATGAAGCGAGAGAGCACCCATCTGGAGTATTCTATACTGCCGCCCACCAAATTAACACCAAAAAAAAAACGCAACGGGAACAGTGAGGAACCGATCGGGAAACGGATCTTTGACATGCGCCATGTTATTGACACGGGCATCTGAGACTTACACAATATTATGTATGTATTATATATTACACAACATATGAGCAGGCATATGGCATAATTCCTCAGTCGTGTCCAGGAAGGATTCATGTCACTATAAGAAGAAACGCGGACTAGCGAACAGTCCAAACGGTATCTAATATTAGAAAAGGAAACGGATCAGGTGACAGATCTCTCCGCGGGTCAGGATTTCAGAACGATAGGGCAGAACACCCCGATATTTACCTTGCACAGGGGTAGGACGAGAGAGTATGGAATTTGGGGTCTGCAATGTATGGTGCTACCTTGCAGGAACTTGGGAACGGACATTGGGAAATGATGCACTCAGAGAAATACACAACAGATATATGGGGATTGCTTAGGGAGCACTGACATTGGGTACAGTAAGAGTCTGTCTCATTCATGCAGGGAAAGGATGATAGCGTAAAGTAACCCTGGCTGACAAGAAAGTTGGGACAGCTCGCAAGGAGGAAGAAAGAAAGATACTTAAGGTTTAGGAAGAAAAGATCGGGTAGGGTTGTGGCGAGTCACAATTGAGAGAGGAAATAATTTAACAACGGACTTAGAAGAGGTAGAAAGGGACTTGAGAACCCTTGGCGAGTTGCACTGTGAAGAACAGGAGTAGACTGGAGAGAGTGTGGGCAGATCAGAGGAAAACATGTGTCTGGGGCCAAGGAGGCGGTGAAGCTCCTCACCGAATACATTCATGAATGTGAACACAGCGTAAAAAGGCAGGTATGGTCGAACATGCCGAGGCTCAGAAAAAAGATGCGCTGGAAACTTGGAAAACATGATGATAGATAATTCCCCGATACCGGAAGGGATATAGTCCAGATAATTCTGGAAGGCCAGCGAAGATATTAGTGCACTTTTTGACAAGATATTTGTGTCTTCGCTGGCCCTGGAAGTAGACTTTGAAGATTTGGGGACGGCAAATGTAATCCCGCTGTTGACGAAAGATAATAGGTACACTCTTTCGAATTAGAGACCAGTGAATATTATGTCAGTAGTGGTAAACTATTGGAGAAGACTATTGTGGATGGAATTTATGTGCATTTGGAGAAACGTAGTCCTGCTACGGAGAGTCAACATGACTTTTTGAGAGGCATATTGCCCTTAATGAACCAGATTGAATTATTTGTAACAGTGAAAAACAAACAGATGAATCAGAACAGTCGATGTGGATGTATTAATTTTGATAAGCGTTTGATTCGTTCCCAATAGTAGAATCACTCAGGAAGTCAGGAGGCATGGGATCTAGAGAAACCAGGCTGCGTTGATTCCGAATTGGATGATGTAGTAGATAGAGTGCATTTTGGCTGGAAGACTGCGGGCACCCGTGTTCCGCAAGGAGGGCCAAAATTTTGGTACAATTTATAACTATATTTGGACTCTGTAGTTATAGAGGGAAATAATCGATTTAATCTGACCACCGAGCCTCAGCTGGATAATTTATGGAATTCGGGCTGACGACGTAAGCAAATCGCTGAGATATTGACTACACCGCCACTTTCTCTGAACTGACCTGCAATTTACATATTACAGGGCAGATGCTACAATGATTTCAAAACGTGTTTTCCAATGGAACCCTACAACTTAAAACCAGCATTTCAAAGTGTTCAGCAGCAGCTTTTGGAGCTCGTTAAACGAGTCAACCTTCCAAAATGCCAATTCCAAATTCCCAATTCAAGTACACAACATTTTATCCTAATGTCAATTTTCCTCTGAATCGTGGCTTTATCGTATATCCAGATAACAATATAAAACTTACAGCACGGAAACAGGCCATCTCGGCCCTTCTAGTCCGTGCCGAACGCTTACTCTCACCTAGAACCACCGACCTGCACTCAGCCCATAACACTCCATTCCTTTCCTGTCCATATATCTATCCAATTTTAGTTTAAATGACAATATCGAACTAGCCTCTACCAATTCTACTGGAACTCGTTCCGCACAGCTACCACTCTCTGAGTAAAGAAGTTCCCCCACGTGTTACCCCTCAACTTTTGGCCCCTAACTCTCAACTCATGTCCTGTTGTTTGAATCTCCCCTACTCTCAATGGAAAAAACCTATCCACGTCAACTCTATCTATCCCACCATACTTTTAAATACCTCCAGCAAGTCCCCCTTCAACCTTCTACGCTCCAAAGAATGAAGACCTAACTTGTTCAACCTTTCTCTGTAACTTAAGGTGCTGAAACCCCCCAGGTAACATTCGAGTAAATCCTCTCTGTACTCGCTCTATTTCATATATGTCAAACTCAAGGCCCGCGGGCCAAATCCGGCCCGCGGTGGAATTATCTTTGGCCCGCGAGATAATATCTAATTACTATCAAAGCTGGCCCCAGTAATCGAAGCGCCTATGGCGTATGATATGGCTAATGCTGAGTTTATTCAGGTACCAGGTTTTCAGGGTTTTTAGTGTTTATTCGGCAGTCTTGCTCGGCAGTCTTCTTCATAAGAAACGGAATTTGTAAAGTGAAACACTTTGTAGTTATAGCAGAGACTGAGACACATGAGAGCAGGCTGAAAAAACGGAGGCAACGAAAGCTGCGTTCGCAGGCGTCCGACTGATCCGGCCCGCATGAAGCTGCATTTTGCTCAATCCGGCCCGTGACCTAAAATGAGTTTGACACCCCTGCTATTTTGTTGACATCTTTGCTATATTCGGTGACCAGAACTGTACTCAATTCTCCAAATTGGCCTTACCAAAGCCGTGTACAATTTTAGCGTTACATCCCAACTCCTGTACTCAATGCTCTGATTTATAAATGCCAGCATACCAAAAGCTTTCTTCACCACACTAACCACATGAGATTCCACCTTCGGGGAACCATGCACCATTATTCCTGGATCACTCTGTTCTACTGCATTCTTCAATGCCCTACTATTTACCATGTATGTCCTATTTTGATTATTCTTATCAAAATGTAGCACCTCACAGATATCAGCATTAAATTCCATCTGCCATCTTTCAGCCCACTCTTCTAACTGGCCGAAATCTCTCTGAGAGCTTTGAAAACATACTTCATTATCCACAACACCACCTATCTTAGTATAATCTGCGTACTTACTAATCCAATTTATCACCCCAGCATCTAGATCATTACTGTATATGACAGGAAACATTGGACCCAGTACAGATCCTTGAGGCATACCACTCGTTGCCGGCCTCCAATCTGACAAATCTGAAATACCTAACGACTGAACATTCCGACCTAACCTTCCATGTGGAACCTTGCCATAGGCCTTACTGAAGTCCATATAGAAAACAACCGCTGCATACCGTCGTCAACTTTCCTGGTAACTTCTTCAAAATATTCAATAAGTTTTGTCAAACATGACCTTCCACGCACAAAGCCATGTTGACTGTTCCTAATCAGACACTGTCTATCCAGACAATTATATATACCATCTCTAAGAATACTTTCCATTAATTTACCCACCACTGACGTCAAACTTACAGGCCGATAATTGTTAGGTTTATACTTTATAAACAATGGAACGACATGACCAATACGCCAATCCTCCGGCACCATCCCCGTTTCTAATGACATCTGAAATATTTCTGTCGAAGCCCCTGCTATTTCTAAACTAACCTCCCTCAAGGTCCCAGGGAATATCCTGTCAGAATCCGGAGATTTATGCACTTTTATATTCCTTAAAAGCGCCAGTATTCCTCCTCTTTAATCGTCATTGTTTCCATAACTTCCCTAATTGTTTCCCTTACCTTACACATTTCAATATCCTTAGTGAATACTGAAGCAAAGAAATTGTTCAAAATCTCTCCCATCTAATTCGGCTCCACACACAGCTGTCCACTCTGATTCTCTAAGGGACCAATTTTATCCCTCACTATCCTTTTGATATTAATATAACTGTAGAAACTCTTTGGATTGATTTACACTTTACTTGCCAAAGCAACCTCGCATCTTCTTTTAGCTTTTCTAATTTCTTTCTTAAGATTCTTTTTCCATTCTTTATATTCCTCGAGCTCCTCATTTACTCCATGCTGCCTATATTTATTGCAGATATCTCTCTTTTTCCGAACCAAGTTTCCAATATCCCTTGATATTGGCTCTCTCAAACTTTTAGCCTTTCCTTTCAATCTAACAGGAACATAAAGATTCTGTATCCTCAAATTTTCACCTTTAAATGACCTCCATTTCTGCATTACATCCTTCCCATAAAAACATTTGTCCCAATCCACTCCTTCTAAACCCTTTCGCATCTCCTCAAAGTTAGCCTTTCTCCAATCAAAAATCTCAACCCTTGGTCCAGACATATCCTTCTCCATAATTATATTGAAACTAATGGTATTGTGCTCACTGGACTCGAAGTGCTCCCCAGCACATACCTCTGTCACTGGACCTATGTCATACCCTAACAGGAGATACAACACTGCCCCTTCTCTAGTTGGTACCTTTATGTATTGCTGGAAAAGCCTATACTGCCCACATTTTACAAACTTCAAACCGTCCAGCTCTTTAACAGTATGGGTTTCACAGCCGATGTGCGGAAACTTAAAATCTCCCACAATCACAAACTTGTGCTTACTACAAATATCTGCCGTCTCCTTACAAATTTGCTCCTCCAATTTTCACTCCTCATTAGGTGGTCTATAATACACTCCTATAAGTGTGACTACACTTTTCCCATTCCTCAATTGCACCCAAATAATCTCCCTCGACGAGCCCTCTAATCTATCCTGTCAGAGCACCGCTGTAATATTTTCTCTGACAAGCAATGTAGCACCTCCCACTCTTGTCCCTCCGATACTATCACACCTGAAGCAACGAAATAGAGGAACATTTAGTTGCCTATCACACCCGTCCTGCAACCATGTTTCACTACAACATCATATTTCCAGGTATTACTCCGTGCACTAAGCTCATCCACCTTTCTTCCAATGCTCCTGGCATTAAAATAAATGCATTTAAAAAATTATCCACCTCTTTCTCTCTGTTTGTCACTAACGATGCAAACAACTTTACTATCTTCTTTTTTTCCTTCTTCACTTCATCTGTTCCTACTGTCTGGGTCCCCGCCCCCATTGTATCTAGTTTAAATAGACTGGAGCCTCTCTAGCAAACCTACCTGCAAGAATATCTGTCCCCCTCCAGTTCAGATTTAAACCGTCCCGCCAGAACAGGTCCCACCTTCCCTGGAAAAGTACCCATTTATCTATAACTCTGAAGCCCTCCCTCCTGCACCAGCTCTTCAGCCACGTGTTGCTCTGCACTATCTTACTACTTCCTAACCCTCCTGCACATGGCACTGGAAACAATCCTGAGATTGCTATCCTGGAGGTCCTGTCCTTTAACTTGGCGCCTAACTGCCTAAACTCACCTTTCAGGACTTCCTCACTCTTCCTACTCACGTCATTGGTACGTAGAAGGGCCACGACATCCGGCTGCTCCCCTTCCCTCTTGAGAATACTGAGAACTCGATCCGAGATATCGCGGACCTTGGTTCCAGGGAGGCAACGGGCCATCCGGAAATCTCGATCTCTTCCACAGATCCTCTTATCTGTCACCCTCACTATCCAATCCCCTATCACTACTGTTCTCCTCTTTTCCCTCCTTACCTTCTGAGCAGAGGGTCCAGTCTCGGTGCCAGAGACGCTACCACTGCAACTTTTTCCCGGTAGGTCATCCCCACCAACAGTATCCAAAACGGTATTCTTATTGTTGATGGGAACGGCCACGTTGGTTCTTTGCTCATTCTGTTAATACCCCTTCCCTCTCCTGACAGTCATCCAGCTACCTGCCTCCTGACTTTTAGTGGTGACTATCTTCCTGTAACTGTTGTTTATTTCTGCCTCTGGCTCACGAATCACCCGAAGTTCATCTAGCTCCAGCTCCAGTTCCCTAACTCGCTTTTTCAGGATCTGCAGCTGGATGCACCTTTTACAGGCGTAGTCATACTGGTGTAGTATCGGGTGTAGAAACAGTCATATTTCGATCCCTTTAACCCTGAATCCACATGGCCAGTGTGGAGCCCGTGTTTCCACCTGAAATCAATAATAAATGAAACATACAAATCCTCACAAAAGAAAAACACAGCGAGAGCAACGCAAACACCCGGTCTCACACTTGTCTTCCTTCAAACCCATCGCAGGCAATTGGAGAATGCAGAGTAAACAACTTCCAAAGCAAAACGCCTCAAGACGTATTCTGAAGAATTTAGGATAGTGAGATATGGAGAGCTGAGGCTCACATACACTAACACTTCACAGAATTCCGGAAGGATACGCAGCCTCCGAATTTCGCATCAGTTCCTAGATATCACTTATCGCAAGAAGACACGAATTTTCTGCAACATGTACGATGAAAAATGTGATAAATTCAATCGCCCACCCAAAACATACTAAAGAAACGCATGACTTCCATATAGCCATTCATGACCGTCGTACTTTTCTTTCTCTTTCAATTGAAATCACATATGTCCACACCTCCTGCAATATCTTAAATCCGCAATGCAATCATATTTTAAAAATATGGCAGAAAATGGCATGATCTTATTTGTTCAACCTTTGACAAACATCTGTAATCGCAATCATAAAACATTTAATGAAGCCTTCCGACTCCAAGACAAAGAGACGCAGAAAGTAACGTATCGTCCACGAGTTAATATTCAACACAATTAAAATATGACGTCTTCACAACTCGAAACATCCAACGACTTCCAGAATTTCCCACGTCCAATTTCTGATTAATGATAGGATTCGGATTAAGTGAACCCCTTGTCGTATAGTATCGAGGCTAATAATCCCCGTTACCACCGCTGAAGCAACAGATTTGTTCACTGTACTGGGATCACTGTCATACACACCTCCAGCCCGGAACTATTGTCTTTACCGCATTACTGAATGAGTGAAGGTATATTCCTGCAGTGTGATACTCCCTTTATCATCTCACATCTGCACTTCATTCTTCTCCTGCTATAACCATCCATTAACTCAGTCTCCATGCTTCAGTGTGTGCAAGGACAAAGGGATCTAACAGTATCTACGACTTTCTAGATTGGTTGGTGCAGTGAGACAGTAAAGATCTAACCCAGATGTACAGTCGGACAGCCACAGGAAACCGGTGTACAGAAACAGGGTCTTCAGCCCGTCAGGCCAGTGAGGAATTATTTACACTGCCTACTGCCATCGACCTCACCCGGACAGTGGCCATACATATCCCTCTCATCCGTGTACTTATCCAATCATCTCTTTAACGTTGAAATCGGAATCTCAATTAGCACTTGCGTTGGCAGAAGTGTCTACACCCTGACCACCCTCTGGGTGAAGAAGTTTCCCCTCATGTTTCCCTTAAACATTTCACATTTCACAATTCACCCATGATCTCTAGTTGTATTCTTGCCCGGCATTAGTGGAGAAAGCCCGCTTGCATTTACAGTCTCCATCCGCCTCATATTGTTGTATACCTCTATCAAATCCTCCTTTAGTCTTCTAACCGCTCGGGGATAAAGTGCTAACATCTGCAATCTTTCCTTTTAGTTCAACATATCCAGTCCAGTTGGTTGATCAAAATCGTACGTATCTTTTTTTTTTCCAAATTAGTCCTCAGTAATGTCGTAAATAGCACCAACATAACATCCCAACTCCTGTACTCAGCACCTTGCTCTATGAAGACCAATGTGCGAAAAGCTGTTTTTACGACCCTTTATAACTGTGCCGCAATTTCAGTGTATTATGGACCTGCATTCCCAGATTCGTTTATTCTATCGTACTCCTCAGTGCCCTATTTCTCATTGTGTCAGACCAACCCAGGCTGGTCCTCTCAAAGTGCAACATCTGACACTTGTCTGCGTTAAATCCGATCCGCTTTTTTTCAGCCCATTGTTCCAGCTGCTCCAGATCTCGTTTCCGGGACCATGCTCTGGGACTCTTCCTCGCTGTCAACTACACAGGTAATGCTGCTGTCATCGGCAGTTTGCCGATCCAGTTAACAACATCATTATCCAGATCATTAATATAGATGACAAACAACAATCAATGCTGACAGCAATGATCCGTGCGGCACTCCACTCGTCACAGGTCCCCAGTCAGAGAGACAACCATTTATTACCACACTCTAGTTTCCCCAACGTAGCCAATGGCGAAGGCAATTTAATAGTTCATCATGAAAGCAAGCGACTGAACCTTCTCGAGCATCCACCCGACGGAACTTTGAGAAATTCCTTGCTGAAGTCCCTGTAGACGGCATCCACTGCCTTGCCTTCTACACCATTCCAGGTAAATATCTCGTAAAGCTCTTTGAGATTGGTTAGACATGACCTACTACGCACTGGCCCATCCTGACTATCGCTAATGTTCCTGCCTGTCCAGATATTTCCCTTCATACCTCATGACCGGCGTAGTCCTAACTCCGAGGGCATTTCCTCATTACGTAATACTTGGCGAGTCCCTTCCAAGCAAAGTCCTTTCACAGCAATGCAGGTATGCTTGGGAATAATGCACAAAGTGGAAAATCAGTTCATTCCCCGGAGAAGGAAGGATTCAAAGGGGTGAAAGGGACCATAGTGGCTGACAAAGGAAGTCAGAGATTGCATCGCATTAAAAAAAAGTATGACAGAGCTAAGGTGAGTGGGAAGACAGAGGACTGGGAAATTTTTAAGGAACAACAGAACTTAACTAAAAAGGCAATACGGGGAGAAAAAATGAGGTACGAACGCAATCTAGCCAGGAATATAAAGTAGGATAGGAAAAGCATTTTTTAGGTATGTGAGGTGAAGAAGATAGTTAAGAATAATGTTGGGCCCTTGAAGAATGAATTGGGTGAAACTGTTATGGGAAACAGAGAAATAGCCGAATAATTTAATAAGTACTTTAGATCTGTCTTCACTAGGGAAGACACAAGCAATCTCATAGATGTATGGATGGGCCAAGGACATAGGGTAACAGAGGAACTGAAACAGATTGACATTAGGAAGGAAACGGTGATGAGTAGACCAATGGTACTGAAGGCTAACAAGTCCCCAGGTCCAGATGGTATGCATCCCAGGGTACTAAAGGAGGTGGCTCTGGAAATTGCGGATGCATTAGTAATCATTCTCCAATGTTCCTTAGATTCAGGATCAGTTCCTGAGGATTGGAGAATGGCTAATGTTATACCACTTTTTAAGAACGGAGAGAGGGAAAAAACAGGCAACTATCGCCCTGTTAGCCTAACATCAGTAGTGGGGAAGATGCTAGAGTCCATTATTAAAGATGAAATAGTGGCATATCCAGATAGCAGTGACGGGATTGGGCCGAGCCAGCATGGATTTACCAAGGGAAAATCATGCTTGACTAATCTGTTGGAGTTTTTCGAGGATGTAACCAGGAAGTTAGACAAGAGAGATCCAGTGGATGTAGTGTACCTCGATTTTCAGAAGGCATTTGATAAGGTCCCACATAGGAGATTGGTGGGTAAAATCAGAGCTCATGGCATTGGGGGGAAGATATTGACATGGATAGAAAACTGGTTGGCAGATAGAAAGCAAAGGTTAGCTGTGAATGGGTGTTTCTCGGAATGGCAGGTGGTGACTAGTGGGGTGCCACAGGGCTCGGTATTGGGACCACAGCTGTTTACGATTTATATCAACGATTTAGATGAAGGCATTGAGAATAACATCAGCAAGTTTGGTGATGATACTAAGCTGGGTGGCAGTGTGACATATGATGAGGATGTTAGGAGAATTCAGGGAGACTTGGATGGGCTGGGTGAGTGGGCAGATAATTGGCAGATGACGTGTAATGTGAATAAGTGTGAGGTTATCCACTTTGGGAGCAAGAACAGGAAGGCAGCTTATTATCTGAACCGTGTAGAGTTAGGTAAGGGAGAAATACAAAGAGATCTAGGAGTCCCTGTTCATCAGTCACTGAAGGTGAATGAGCAAGTGCAGCAGGTTGTGAAGAAGGCTAATGGAATGTTGGCCTTTATTACAAAGGGAATTGAGTACAAGAGCAAGGAAATCCTTTTGCATTTGTACAGGGCCCTGGTGAGACCACACCTGGAGTATTGCGTACAGTTTTGGTCTCCCGGGTTAAGGAAGGACATTCTGGCTGTAGAGGAAGTTCAGCGTAGATTCACAAGTTTAATTCCTGGGATGTACAGACTGTCTTACGCAGAGAGGTTAGAGAGACTGGGCTTGTACACGCTGGAATTAAGGAGATTGAGAGGGGATCTGATTGAAACATATAAGATTATTAAGGGATTGGACAAGATAGAGGCAGAAAATATGTTCCAGAGGCTGGGAGAGTCCAGTACCAGAGGGAATGGTTTAAGAATAAGGGGTAGGTCATTTAGGACGGAGTTACGGAAAAACTTCTTCCCCCAGAGAGTTGTGGAGGTGTGGAATGCACTGCCTCAGAAGGCAGTAGAGGCCAATTCTCTGGATGCTTTCAAGAAGGAGCTAGATAGGTATCTTATGAATAGGGGAATCAAGGGAAATGGGGACAAGGCAGGAACCGGGTATTGATAGTAGATGATCAGCCATGATCTCAGCATGGCGGTGAAGGCTCGAAGGGCCGAATCGTCTACTTCTGCACCTATTGTCTATTGTCTATAAAGCTATCGAGATCATCCAGCGGTCGGTACTGATATTTATGGCCTATTGTTTTTTTTTATTTCCTGCTCTTTATTATCCGACGCATTGAGAGTAGTCTGGAAAAATAAGGCGTCATAGCCTTAAATAATTAATGGACTTGCTTAACTATTGCAAGATACGGTACGCTGGATCGAGCACAGAACATAGAATATTACAGCACAGTACACGAGTTTCTGATAGGCTTTCAACTAATGTAAGTTCGATCTGACAAATCCCCCTGCATCTGAATCAGAATCAAAGGTTTCAAAGGTACATTTAAAGAATCAGAACCAGATTTAATATCAAAGCCATACAACGCGAAATTGTTAACTTTACGGTAGCAGTACAATGAAATGCAGGATAAATAAATATAGAGAAAACAAAACTGAGATACAGGTGGCAGCGGGGAAACACTGTTCCTGAATCGCTGAGCCTGAGCTTTCAGGCTTCTGTATCTCCTTCCCGATGGTAACACTGTGTAGAGGGCGTGTCCTGTTAGTGGGCAATGTTAATGATGGACGCCACTGTGACAAGAACCATCCCTTGTAACAATGACCAATGAGATACAGAGAATCTGTATTTACCAACAAGTATCTGTTATTATTTCTACTAAACGCACGTAGAGTTACACACTATCTTCCTGTGTGCACCCTACTGGAAACCCTGGCACTCCATGAACTGTCAATGAAGAGAAAAGGTATTATCCGGGAAAAGAGTCTACACTGGCAAGGCATTCCATAGAAACATAGAAAACATAGAAAATCTACAGCACAATACAGGGCCTACGGCCCACAAAGTTGTGCCGAACATGTCCCTACCTTAAAAATGACTAGGCTTACATATAGCCCTCTATTTTACAAAGCTCCATGTACCTATCCAAAAGTCTCTTAAAAAGACCCAATCATACCCGCCTCCACCACTGTTGCCCGCAGCCCATTCCACGCACTCACCACTCTCTGAGTAAAAAAAAAACTTACCCCGACATCTCCTCTGTACCAACTCCCCAGCACCTTCAACCCGTGTCCTCTTGTGGCAACCATTTCAGCCCTGGGAAAAGCCTCTGAATATCCACACGATCAATGCCTCTCATCATCTTCCGATCCTCATGTTCCCGATCTCCACGTGTCCGTGTGGTCCTACTTTTCGGCAATGGTTGGTCTCTGGCCGCTGGAGAGTTATCACCCCGGCATATCTGAAGCTCCGGAATCTTATATTGTTCCTCATCAATTGAACTATTGGATCTCCAAACCATTGGCTCAAGACCACCTGACCTACATGGGTCACCTGGTTACTGATCATTGTACAGAGCTACAACCAACATATTTTACGTGGCTCTGCACACCCCAGCCTTGTGTATTCGTATCTTTACACCCTGACTGGTCCGAACCAGTTAAATGAGGCAACCCAGACAGAGTCTAACGAGACTACAGATTGCTTCTTTGATATGTCTGGCATTTTACATAACAAGTAGCTGCTCCTCTGAGCATGGTCTCAGGTTTATTGCTGTGATTAGATTGTCCCAGAGTCAGGAATCAGTTCAGAGTCCGCACCCTTCACATAACAAATGGCGACTTGTTTGAGAATGGGCTCAGGTTTAGCAGATCATTATCGGAAGCTTCCTGTGTCCACATTCAGTTCCTCTAATTAAATTATTCCAGTGCAAGAATCAGTTCATTATCCACAAAATGGGGGGAAACAGAGAGAGCAGGTTTGTCTGCTTCCCCAGTCCTTGATCAGTCTGTAGTTTCTTCTGGCCAACAGTATTTTATGAGCCATTCAATCTGACACGACGGTATCTTTCTCGGGTCCGCTGTCGTCTGAATGCACCAGGGTGGATGATGGAGGTTTTGCAGAGATGCCGAGTGCTGTAGGGGTTGAAGGGGTTTACAGAAATGCGGTGTGATGTAGGGGTTGGAACGGTGTTGTTACATACCCCGTAATAGGTTAAAAGAACCAGCAGAAATAGAACACACCTGGAGTCTGGTATTGCTACAAACAAAACTGTTTATTAGTTTCTACGTAATATAGTAATATAAAACCAGATAAGCCAAACAGGTTAGCAGAGTTTATGCATATATAAGTGTGTAAATATAAAACCCCAAACTTCTTCATGTTTAGGTGATAAATGATACAATCTTACGATGATATAGGAATGACGTCAGTTCAGTACGTGATTTTAAGTGGAGTAGAATTGAGCAGACAGAGAGCGGTGATTTGTTTTCTAAGTAAGCCGATGCCGTCGATCTTTCCGTTGTCCTCCGAAGTCCTGTTAAAG
Organism: Hemitrygon akajei; assembly: GCF_048418815.1. Classification (NCBI taxonomy): domain Eukaryota; kingdom Metazoa; phylum Chordata; class Chondrichthyes; order Myliobatiformes; family Dasyatidae; genus Hemitrygon; species Hemitrygon akajei. The sequence continues at coordinate 1,201,288 of NW_027332025.1, read as the reverse complement.
TTACTGACTGTGACCACTCAAAAGGGTACCGTCTTCACAAGGTAATGCTGTCAACCCAGTCAATGGTTAAACACATCGATACCATTCCACCGGACACCCCATTTCCACACTGCGAGCAAAACCCACCCTTTCGTGGGCACTGAAAGCTCATCCAGTGTCTATTTCTTCTGTATATCTCTCCGTGTCCTCCGTGTGTCTGTGTGTCTGTGAGAATGGATTTAAAGACAGAGGAGATACTTTCTAGAGACAACCGAGGGCCGCACATTAGTATGAGTTCCACAATGGAAACAGAGTGATGAGACTCTCTCCAATAAGCCGAGGCCCGTTCATCGGTACGAGAACAACAATCGTCACGGAGCGGTGCACTGCAGGAACAGAAGGAAGTGTGATTGACAGGTGAGCTTGAACACATCCGCTGTTCTGCACACACATAGAGTGATCGTTACTTAAGAAAGCAGATTGAGTGAACTCTGCGTTTTCTCCTTGGAGCGACGGAGTATGAGAGGTGACCTGATAGAGGTGTACAGGGTGATGTCAGGCATTGATCGTGTGGAGAGTCAGAGGCTTTTTCCCACGGCGGAAATGGTTGCCACAAGAGGATACAGGATTAAGGTGCTGGGAAGTAGGTACAGAGGAGATGTCAGGGATAGGTTTTCTACGCAGAGAGTGGTGAGTGCGTGGAATGGGCTGCCAGCAACTGTACTGGAAGCAGATACGATAGGGTCTTTTAAGAGACTTTTGGATAGGTACATGGAGCTTAGAAAAATAGAGGGCTATGACTAACCCTAGTAATTTCTAAGGTAGGGGCATGTTCGGCACAACTTAATGGGCCGAAGGGCCTATACTGTGCTGTAGGGTTTCTATGTTTGTATGAAAGACAATATACCTGAAAGCAAATCAGGAGAAAGACAGACAACTTCGTGGCAAATAATAGAACAGCCTGAAACCCTGCGGAATGTTCACAGATTTTACTTGTTACTTTTGTTCAAACTGAGAAAGAATGGGGAAATGCTCGTAGAATTGTGGCTGGTTTGAGACTATATTTAAAGTTAAATCGACTGCATCTCAGGTCACGGGTATGGGGTGGTCAAGTCATTCACTGGCAGAGGTCAGGGTCCTGCCAAACGGCCCATGAGTACGTTGGAAGACATTGTTCTTCAAATTGTTCACAGCCGCCGCCAATTTCGCAAGGACTCGTTCCCTTTTTGACCACAGGTCTCTGGAATGTCGTTGTGGATCTTTTAAATTGTTTGGAGGAATATAAGTGCAGTGTTATTGTAACACATGTCAGCTGTCATCGCTTATTCCACCACTCACACCGCCTGGCATGTCTGGAACAAACGAGAGAAAAGAAGGAACGAATGTTCCCCTTTAATAAACAAGTGTTCTCCATTTCACCTGCCAGAACAAACTCCTTCCCTCAATTTCAGAAGCGAATGTGCTCCGTCAAATGTCACAAAATAAATCAACTCCAATATGCATGCCAACTTTAAAAGCAATACACTTCAATAAAAAAAGATAAATTACAAAAAAGAAAGAAATTTAAAAAAGCAACATGGATATTTAAAAAAATCATATTTAAATACCTGAAACCAGGTATCATGGAAAATAACATGGAAAATTCACGTCATATTTTGTTTTAAAGTAAATAGATAGCAATATCCCTTGAGGAGCCAAATTAATGTCACAGGGACAGTGAGTAAAAATATTTTAACGTAAGTGTTTGTGCAGTTGGTTGTCACTAATGTCCCTGACGTGATAGCCACGCTAATTGCCTCAGTGGAATTGCTCTCTGCTCAATAAAAAGTCTGCTAAACCGATCACCAGTCCATCTGAGCAGCTGAAACGTTCCGTACAACTGAACGCTGCTTCTGACGGAATATGGGATATGCGGCGATTTACCACATCGCGGGCATATTCTATCCCACACTTGCAGCGGTTGGTGTCCCCGGTAAGATGCCGGAGCTGGTCACTTTATGTATGGTGCTTTCGATACTCTGCTGCGGTATCCGCACTGTTACGAAGCACAGATGTTACAGTCGGCTGAAACGTGTTTCCGGAATGGAGGATTCAGGCATCTAACGGTTTTATTGCCATTTTTCATTTTTTGATCACAATGTTTTCCTCTTCTGTCAATTAAGTTGGTGCCGATATCGTCACTGTTTCATAATTGCGCCTCGCTAGGCTTTCTGAAGTGACGCTGGTCTCTGCTTTTCCAGGCCGGAGTCTCTATCAGTGCAGACACTTCGACCTTATAACAACGTGGCAGCTTATTTAAATGACGGTCCCATCTATTTTCGACACGTAGGTCTGTTCTTCTGTAAGTTAGTAAATGAGAACTCGTGCTTTATATCTGCACGATGCCACTGTGTCACCGCTACGAACAATCCCTTCAGCTATTTCACCTGGTGTTGTTTACAGGAGCGATCGACTGCTCACCGGTACGTGAGTCGTGGAACTCGGATGCCTCGCTCTAAACTGTGGGAATGTCGCCAATCCATTGACACTCACATCCGTCATTGTCCTCCAGTCCACTGTATTTCCGCTTTCCACTTCCACAGACCATACCCTGCAGGAATCGGGGGGAGGGGTCATTGATCTGTTGCAGCTAAATCATATTCTGTATAGCATCGTTATAATGGATGTTCAGCGAGTTGCCACTGACGATATTTCTTTTTTATTCAAATTTCTTGCAGTTAATTTAACGGCGATTGTGATCCTATCTCGTGGGAAATGCGGACTCTCCAAATGCATCACCCGTTACCTGGTTGGAATGGCAACAGCGGATCTGATGGTGGTTATCGTTGTTGCTTTAGTAGAACAGACCAACTATATCCACAATTATTCCAGAACCCTGCTCATCACTCCTGTATGTGCTCTGATCCTTGTATTTCGGGTCATATTGATCGATTGTTCTGTTTGGTTTACGGTCAGTTTTACCTTCGATCGCTTCATCGCAATATGTTGCCGAAAGCTGCGGGACAGATATTGCACCGAGAGAACAGCAACGGTGGTTATGGTGACCGTGGTTATAGTGAGCTGCGGGAAATCTGTCCCGTTATACTTTGTCATTGAACCTTACGCCATCATTGACAACTTGCCGTGGCGTTGCGCCCTCACACAGGAATATGCTACTTCAGATGTGTGGAGAGGATACGAATTGCTGGAGAGCATTTTAACACCATTGCTACCAATCGGCTTAATCCTGTTGTTTAACGGGTTCACTGTAAGATATATCATTGTGGCAAATATAGTCCGCAGAAGGCTTCGGCACAGCGGCGACAATCAGAAAGATGCCGAAGTGGAAAACCGAAGGAAATCGATGATTTTGCTGTTTTCTATATCAGCTAATTTCATATTATTTTGGATGGCCTATTTAGTCCATTCCTTGACATGGCAAGTGCAAAACTATTTTTACGAGAACAGATATTTGAGTTCCCCAGTATACATCCTACAGCAATTTGGGTTCATGTTGGAAATACTCAGTATGTGCACCAATACTTGTATCTATGCACTGACACAGAGGAAATTCAGAGAAGAGTTGAGGAATGGAATAACGTATGTGTTTACATTGAACGGCCATCTGTGTAGATAACGCCCGTGTCTAATGGTAAGTCAGCGGAGTTTTCAAATAAAGCCGTTTTACAATGACCAGGCTTGTCAAATATGTCATTAATTCAAACAATCATATGCCTGGTCATCCGGAAATTGCTGAAATGGCGGAAGATTGTTTGCTTCATACGGTTCAGGTAGGTAGCAATACAAACGCTCAATGCTGCTGGCGTGATTGTTACACTGATTGAAGTATGTTCCAAACTATCACAGACACTCGACTGCCACAAGGACAGGGATGGCTTCAGGACTTTCGGGTTAACAGAGAGTGAAGTGAGTGCGATGGGAAACCAGGGATAGTATCGCAGCTTCAGGAAGGGAGGACAACGTGGAGCGTTCGTTTGTTAATAGACTAGGAGACGAACACAGAGACATGAAGGGCGTGATCACCCCATTTAGAGTATTCTGTATAGCCGCCGACCTGTTTACCCAAAAAAACAAAAAACAAAATCTGCAACGGGAACGGTGAGGAACCGATCGGGAAGCAGATCTTTGACATGTGCAATGGTATTGGCACGGGTAAGTGAAACTTCCACAATATTCATTGGCACCTCCGAGGGTAAAAGTCCGGCATAATCTCTCAGTTGTGTGCTGGAAGGATTCATGTCAATATAAAAAAAGAAAGACAATCTAGCGAACAGTCCAGACCGGATCTAATATTAGAAAAGTGATCAGATCAGGTGACAGATCTCTCCGCAGGTCACCATTTCAGAACGACAGGGCAGAACTCCCCTCCATTTACCGTACACGGGGATATGACCAGGGAGCATGAGATGTATTGAACTGGAGATCTGCGATGTGTGGTGCTAACTGGCCAGAACATGGAATGGTAAATAAGGAAATGATGTACTGAAGGAAATGCACAACAGTTATGTGGAGATTATTCAGAAAACACTTAGATGGGTTCAGTATAGACTTGTCTGACTGAGGCAGGCAAAGGATGACAGCGTAAAGTAACCCTTGCTGACAAGAAATATGGAACAGCTCGTCAAGAGGAAGAAAGGAAGATACTTAAGGTTCAGGAAGAAAGGATCAGATAGGGTTATGACGAGTCACAATGTAGACTGAAAAGAATTTAACAATGGACTTCAAAGTTAGAAGGGGAGTAAAGATGCACTAAGATAAGTGAAGTACAGGAGGAGACCTGAGAGAGTGTAGGCAGATCAGAGGTAAAAAAGGAAAACCTGTGTCTGGAGTCCAAGGAGGCAGTGAAGCTCCTAACTGAATATATTGATCAATGTGCACACAGCGTCAAAAGATAGATATGCTCGAACATGCCAACGCTGAAAAGAGGATGCGATAGAAACTTGGAAAACATTATGATAGATGATTCCCCGATATCGGAAGGGATATACTCCAGGTAATATTGGAAAGCGAGCTCAGATATTGCTGAGCTTTTGGACGGGATATTTGTGTCTTCGCTGGCCATGGAAGTAGAACTAGACGATTGGAGGGTGGAACATGTTATTCATTTGTTGACGAAATAATAGGGATACTTCTTGGAATTATTGACCAGGGTGTCTTACGTCAGTAGTGGGTAAACTACTGGGTGGGATTATTGAAGAAGGAATTTATGAGTATTTGGAGAAACGTAGTCTGGTTAAGGACAGACAACGTGGCATGTTGTCCTTTATGAGTCAGATTGAATTATTTGAAAAAATGAATATAAAACAAAGAGAAGAATCAGATCAGTCGATGTGGATGTATTAATTATGGTGAAGTATTTGATCACTTCCCCAAAGTGGACTCATTCAGAAAGTCAGGAGGAATGGGATCGAGGGAAACCTGGCTGCGTTGATTCAGAGTTTGCTTACTAACAGAAGGCATATGATATAGTAGACAGAGTGAACTCTGGCTGAAAGACAGCGACCAGCCGTGTTCCGCACGGAGAGCCGAAATTTCAGTACACTTTTTAACTTTATTTCAAGTTTGCAGTTAAACGGCTGCAAATGGAGGGTCGGAATTTCGGTACACTTTATAACTTTATTTCGAGTTTGCAGTTAAACTGCTGAAATAGGGCTGAGGGAAATAGTCGATTTAATCAGAACACAGAGCAGCAGCTGGATAATTTATGGAATTAAGACTGACGGCGTAAGCAAATCGCTGAACGATTGGCTGCACCGCCACTTGTCTAAACTGACCTGTCAATTACATATTACAGGGCAAATGCTACATTGAATTCAAAGCATCTTTTCCAGTGGAGACCTACGACTTAAAACCAGCATTTCAAAGTGTTCAGCAACAGCTTTTGCTGCTCATTAAAAGAACCAGCCTTCCAAAATGCCAATTCCAAATTCCCAATTCAAGTACACACCAATTTATCCTAAAGCCAATTTACGTTTGAATCGTGGTTTTATCGTATCGGGTGTAGATACGCTCATATTTAGATCTATTTAACCGTGAATCCACATGGCCGTTGTGGAATCCGTGTCTCCGTCTGGAATCATTAATAAATGAAACACACAAAACTACACAAACTGAAAACGCAGCGAAGGCAAAGCAAATATCTGGTCTCATACTTGTCTTCCTTCAAAACCATCGCAGACTGTTGGGGATGCAGAATAAACATCTTCCAAAGTTTCCATCTTCTCATGCTGTAACCATCCATTAACTCAGTCTCCATGCTTCAGTGTGTGCAAGGACAGAGGGATTGAACAGTATCAACGACTTTCTAGATTGATCGGTGCTGTGAGACACTAAGGTTCTAACCCAGACATACAGTCAGACAGCCAGAGGAAACCACTGCACAGAAACAGGGTTTTCAGCCAGTCCAGTCAGTGAGGAATTATTTAAACGGCCTACTGCCATAGACCTCACCCGGACCGTGGTCATCTCTTCCGTGTACTTCTCTAATCAGCTCTTAAACGTTAACATCGGAATCTCAATTATCATTTGTGTTGGCGACACTCTGACCACCCACTGGGTGAAGAGGTTTTCACTCATGTTTCCCTTAAACATTTCACATTTCACCCTTCACCCGTGATCTCCAGTTGTATTCTCGCCCAACTTCAGCGGAGAAAGCCCGCTTGCATTTACACTCTCTATACGCGTCTTAATGTTGTATACCTCCATCAAATATCCTTTCTCTCTTCTACCAGCTCAGGAATAACGTGCTGACATATGTAATCTTTCCTTTTATTTAAAACATTCAGTCCTTCACGGCAATAACCGTGTATTTTTTTCTACATTATTTTAATCTTATTTTCATCTTTCTTGCACACAATATTCCAAATTAGACCCCAATAAAGCTTAAACATCAGCAACGTAAAGTCCCATCTCCTGTACTCACTACCTTGCTCTGTGAAGGCTCAAACTGGGCCCCAATAACTCCGTAAACCACAGCAACGTAAAGTCCCATCTCCTGTACTCACTACCTTGCTCTGTGAAGGCTCAAACTGGGCCCCAATAACTCCGTAAACCACAGCAGCGTAAAGTCCCATCTCCTGTACTCACTACCTTGCTCTGTGAAGGCTCAAACTGGGCCCCAATAACTCCGTAAACAACAGCAACGTAAAGTCCCATCTCCTGTACTCACTACCTTGCTCTGTGAAGGCTCAAACTGGGCCCCAATAACTCCGTAAACCACAGCACCGTAAAGTCCCATCTCCTGTACTCACTACCTTGCTCCGTGAAGGCTCAAACTGGGCCCCAATAACTCCGTAAACCACAGCAGCGTAAAGTCCCATCTCCTGTACTCACTACCTTGCTCTGTGAAGGCTCAAACTGGGCCCCAATAACTCCGTAAACCACAGCAACGTAAAGTCCCAACTCCTGTACTCACTACCTTGCTCTGTGAAGGCTCAAACTGGGCCCCAATAACTCCGTAAACCACAGCAACGTAAAGTCCCAACTCCTGTACTCACTACCTTGCTCTGTGAAGGCTCAAACTGGGCCCCAATAACTCCGTAAACCACAGCAACGTAAAGTCCCAACTCCTGTACTCACTACCTTGCTCTGTGAAGGCTCAAACTGGGCCCCAATAACTCCGTAAACCACAGCAACGTAAAGTCCCAACTCCTGTACTCACTACCTTGCTCTGTGAAGGCTCAAACTGGGCCCCAATAACTCCGTAAACCACAGCAACATAAAGTCCCAACTCCTGTACTCACTACCTTGCTCTGTGAAGGCTCAAACTGGGCCCCAATAACTCCGTAAACCACAGCAGCGTAAAGTCCCAACTCCTGTACTCACTACCTTGCTCTGTGAAGGCCGAAGTGCAAAAAGCTTTTTTTTACGACCCTGTCTAACTGTGGCGCAACTTTCATTGAATTATGGACCTGCATTCCCAGATTCGCTTGTTCTATCGTACTTCTCAGTGCCTTATTTCTCATTGTGTCAGACCAATCGTGGCTGCTCCTCCCAAAGGGCAACATCTGACACTTGTCTGCGTTAAATCCGATATTGTTTTTTAGCCCATTGTTCCGGCTGGTCCAGATCCCTTTTCCGGTACCAGGCTCTGGTACTCTTCCTCGCTGTCAACTACACAGGTAATGCTGCTGTCATCGGCAGTTTGCTGATTCAGTTAACGACATCATTATCCAGATCGTTGATATAGATGACAAACAAAAAACAACGATGACAGCAAAAATCCGTGCGGCACTCCACTCGTCACTGGTCCCCAATCAGACAGACAACCATTTATTACCACACTCTAGTTTCCCCAACGTAGTCAATGGCGACTGCAGTTTAATAGATAATCATGAAAGGCAAGCGACTGAACATTCTTGAGCAGCCTCCCATACGGAACCAAGAGAAATTCCTTGCTGAAGTCCCTGTTAGACGGCATCCACTGCCTTGCCTTCCACACCATTCCTGGTAACTACCCCGTAAAGCTCTGTGAGGTGGGTTAGACATGACCTACTCCGCACGGGCCTATACTGACTATCGCTAATGGTCCTGATACTTCCAGATACTTCCCTTCATACCCCATGACCAGCGTAGTCTGAACACCGAGGGCAATTCATCATTACATAGTACTTAGCGAGTCCCTTGGAACCAAAGCTATCGAGATCATCCAGCCGTCGGTACTGATATTTATGGCCTATTTTTTTTTATTCTCCTGCACATTATTATCCGACGCATTGAGAGTAGTCTGGAAAGGCAAGGCGCTGTAGCTTTAAATAATTAATCGATTCACTGAACTATAGCAAGATACGGTACGCTCGGTCGAACACAGAACATGGAATATTACAGCACAGTACACGAGGTTCTGATAGGCTTTCAACTAATTTAAGTTCGATCTAACACATCCCCCCCCCCCCCACTTCTGAATCAGAATCAAAGGTTTCAAAGGTACATTTAAAAAATCAGAACCAGATTTAATATCACAGACATACGTTGCTAAATTGTTAATTTTACGGTAACAGTACAATGAAATACAGGATAAATAAATATAGAGAAAACGAAACTGAGATACAGGTGGCAGCGGGGAAAAATAACTGTTCCTGAATCGCTGAGCCTGAGCTTTCAGGCTTCTGTATCTCCTGCCCGATGGTAACACTGTGTAGAGGTCCCGTCCTGTTAGTGGGCAATGTTAATGATGGACGTCACTGTTGCAAAAATCACCCATATTAATAATGATCAGTGAGGTACAGAGAAGCTGTCTTAACCAATAAGTAACTTATTATTTCAACTAAAATGCAGGTAGATTCACATGCTATCTGCCTGTCTGCACCATACGAGAACCCCGGACACTCCATGAACAGTCAATGGAGATAAAAGGTATTACCCCGGAAAGGAGTCGACTCTGGACACAGAGACGGGAGAGAGGGACTGGGGAGAAAGAGACAGGGACAGAGACTGGTGAGGTAGCGAAAACTAGAGGAGGGTAGAGAAAGACCATGGAAAATGATGGACGACACTGTGACAAGAATCATCCCTTGTAACAATGATCAATGAGATACAGAATATCTGTATTTACCAACAAGTATATTTTATTATTTCTATTAAAAGCACGTAGATTTACACACTATCTTCCTGTGTGCACCCTACTGGAAACCCGAACACTCCATGAACAGTCAGTGAAGGGAAAAGGTATTACCCGGGAAAAGAGTCTACGCTGGCCAGGCATTCCATAGAAACATAGAAAACATAGAAAATCTACAGCACAATACAGGGTCTTCGGCCCACAAAGTTGTGCCGAACATGTCCCTACCTTAGAAATGACTAAGCCTACCTATAGCCCTCAACTTTTCTAACCTCCATGTACCTATCCAAAAGTCTCTTAAAAAGACCCAATCATACCCGCCTCCACCACTGTTGCCGGCAGCGTATTTCACGCAATCACCACTCTCTGAGTAAAATAAAAACTGACCCCTGACATCTCCGCTCTACCGCCATCCCGGACCTTCAACCTGTGTCCTCTTGTGGCAACCATTTCAGCCCTGGGGAAAAGCCTTTGACTATCCACACGATCAATGTCTCTCATCATCTTCCGATCCCCATGTTCCCGATCTTCACGTGTCCGTGTGGTCCTACTCTTCGGCAATGGTTGTTCTCTGGCCGCTGGAGAGTTATCACCCCTGCATATTTGAAGCTCCGGAATCTTATAGGAATATAGGGTAGCAAGAAAGGAGCTTAAGAAGGGGCTGAGAAGAGCAAGAAGGGGGCATGAGAAGGCCTTGGCGAGTAGGGTAAAGGAAAACCCCAAGGCATTCTTCAATTAAGTGAAGAACAAAAGGATGACAGGAGTGAAGGTAGGACCGATTAGAGATAAAAGTGGGAAGATGTGCCTGGAGGCTGTGGAAGTGAGCGAGGTCCTCAATGAATACTTCTCTTCGGTTTTCACCACTAAGAGGGAACTTGATGACGGTGAGGACAATCGGAGTGAGGTTGATGTTCTGGAGCATGTTAATATTAAGGGAGAGGAGGTGTTGGAGTTGTTAAAATACATTAGGAGGAATAAGTCCCCGGGGCCTGACGGAATATTCCCCAGGATTATTCCCCTTGCTCCACGAGGCAAGGGAAGAGATTGCTGAACCTCTGGCTAGGTTCTTTATGTCCTCGTTAACCACGGGAATGGTACCAGAGGATTGGAGGGAGGCGAATGTTGCCCCCTTGTTCAAAAACGTAGTAGGGGTAGTCCAGGTAATTATAGACCAGTGAGTCTTAGGTCTGTGGTGGGAAAGCTGTTTGAAAAGATTCTTAGAGTTAGGATCTATGGGTATTTAGAGAATCATGTACTGATCAGGGACAGTCAGCATGGCTTTGTGAAGGGCAGTTCGTGCCTAACAAGCCTGATAGAGTTCTTTGAGGAGGTGAACAGGCATATAGATAAGGGTTGTGCAGTGGATGTGATCTACATGGAATTCAGTAATGCATTTGACAAGGTTCTACATGGTAGGCTTATTCAGAAAGTCAGAAGGCATGGAATCCAGGGAAGTTTGTCCAGGTGGATTCAGAATTGGCTTGCCTGCAGAAGGCAGAGGGTCGTGGTGGAGGGAGTACATTCAGATTGGAGGGTTGTCACGAGTGGTCTCCCACAAGGATCTGTTCAGGGACCTCTACTTTTTGTGATTTTTATTAACGACCTAGATGTGGGAGTAGAAGGGTGGGTTGGCAAGTTTGCAGACGACACAAAGGTTGGTGGTGTTGTTGATAGTGTAGAGGATTGTCGAAGATTGCAGAGAGACATTGCTAGGAGTGTGAGGTGGTACACTTTGGAAGGACAAACTCCAAGGCAGAGTACAAAGTAAATGGCAGGATATTTGGTAGTGTGGAGGAGCAGAGGGAGCCGGGGGTACATGTCCACAGATCCCTGGAAGTTGCGTCACAGGTAGATAGGATAGTTAAGAAAGCTTATGGGGCGTTAGGTTTCATAAGTCGAGGGATAGAGTTTAAGAGTCGCGATGTAATGATGCAGCTGTATAAAACTCTACTTAGGCCACACTTAGAGTATTGTGACCAGTTCTGGTCGCCTCACTATAGGAAGGGTGTGCAAGCATTGGAAAGGGTACAGAGGAGATTTACCACGATACTGGTCAGTACAAGAAGACATGGCTTTAAGGTAAGGGGAGGGAAGTTCAAGGGGGATATTAGAGGAAGGTTTTTCACTCAGAGAGTGATTGGTGCGTGGAATACACTGCCGGAGTCAGTGATGGAGGCAGATACACTAGTGATGTTTGAGAGACTACTAGACACGTATATTGAGGAACTTAATGTGGGGGGGGGGGGGTTGTTAGTTTTTATGTGGGAAGCAGTGTTTGAAGGTCGGCAAAACACTGTGGGCCGAAGGGGCTGTAATGTGCTATTCTATGTTTTATGTTCTATATGTAATATAGTAATAGAAAACAAGATAAATCCAACAGGTTAGCAGAGTTTCTGCAGATATAAGTGTGTAAATATAAAACCGCAAACTTCCTCAAGCTTAGGTGGTAAATGATACAGTCTTACAATGGTATAGGAATGACGTCAGTTCAGTTCGTGATATTAAATTGAGTAGATGTGAGTAGAGAGAGAGCGAGAGGTGATTTGTTTTCCAAGTAAGCCGATGCCGTCGAACTTTCCGTTGTCCTCCGAAGTCCTGTTAAAGTTACCGACTGTGATCACACAAAAGGGTACCGTCTTCACGCGGTAAAGCGATCAACCCAGTCCAGGGTTAAACACACCGATAGAATTCCACTGGTCACCCCTTTTCCACACTGCGAGCAAAACCCACCCTTTAGAGGGCAGTGAAAGCTCATCCAGTGTCTATTTCTTCTTTATTTCCGTCCGTGACGTCCGTGTGTCTGTGTGACAAGCCAGCTGACCTTGTATGTATCCCAAACATGCTGAACGCCAGCTACCCATTGTATAGCCCCGCCCTTCCGTAACCATGGAGACTCACGAGCTGTTCGGTGCTCCCTCTCTCTCTTTCTGAATCAGTGTACACCCATTCTCTCCTTTTTTAAAGGCACATCCATATTGAATAACGCTTAGCATCTTGTCAAACCTCCCTCCGGTTGGGCAAAAAAAGTTTGATCAACGAACAAAATTGCTGTCAAAATTATGATTACAGAATATGAAGCAATACATACATGATTAACATATAGCAGACTAGAGAAGTGTATAAAAATAATAGTTTCTATTTCATTCTTAAACTTATCTTCCAGACAATCAATCCACCATGTCATTGTCTTTACCTTTCACATACTTTGTTACAAAACCAAATTCCTGCAAAACCAAAACCCCGTTCTCTTCAAAATGGCGTTTGATCACACATTTTCTCATTTCCACTTCACTACAGAATATTTAGCCATCACGTGATCAGCCCCAACAGGTATTTCACGTTCGGCCTGAAATTTATCCTGCACAGTAACTAACTCCTCACTCGTGTTTTCTAAACTAAGCCCATTCGCTGAACTTCCAAAGAAATCCTTTGCTCCAAACAAGTCATTAATTCTATCTCCAAGATCATTAGTTCTATATGTTTCCATAAGAACACATGCCGATGACCTCTCTTGGTCAAATCAACACTTCCCTTTGTTTTGAGAAGTCTCCGAGCCCCGTCTCTCCAATTCACAAACTTGAACAACATCACCAAGTTGTTTATCTTTAAATTCAAAAACATAGTTAAACGAACCAACGTGTACTGTCTCAGCATCTGAGAGAGCTGTTTCTGTCAGCAAGGTCAAAGGTCTTGAACCCAATCTAGACTTCACAGGTACTTTATTCAAAAAACCAGAAACAGCACCCTTCTCAATATCTTCAATAACATTCACCTCACCAGTTTTCATCTCATCACCAACTTTTAGAAAACTGTCTAACTCAGCTGACTGAGAATCCTCAATTTCCGCTGCTAACAAGGTTAGCCCCTTATTCACTGAACCAAGTCCAGCTGACACAAAAGGACTGTATTCCTTTTCAACCGACTCCGACACCTCAGACCTTAACTGAGTTCCAACACAAGGCGCAATACCCTGTAAATTCACAAGTGCTTCAAGAACCTGAACACAGGCAATCGGGCAAGCTGCCTCTTCTACGCTTTCATTACTAGCCCCAATTTCAAATTCCAGTTCACCCTGATTACCCCAGCTACTCTCTTTGAGGCTCTCATTCAGGAAAAACTGAACCTCATGGGTTAAAGCAAACTCGTCTGCTGACTAATCAGACCCTGAGAGGGTCTCAGCCACTTTCTCATCCTACCCCTTTAATTTTTCTAACCGAAGCTGAACCTCAGCCTTAGTAGGTTTACTTTAAACAACATTTCCCACATATCCTCTTCAAACGTTCCCTTGGATATACAATGCTTTGCTATTAACGCCTGTATTATGTACATCCTCATTCTAGTGCTCACCTTAAGTTTTAGCTGATGAGTAATTCACAACTGCATATCTCTCTTAGCATCCTCTCATATTTCAGGGGATGGTTCCACAGAAACCTACCAACCTCAATCTCCATTGCTGCTGATTTTCCACGCAAGGAAACATAAATTTAAGATAAACCACTAATCACTCAATTAAGCCTCCAGCAAATTTAGAATGGCTCAAAACAAGTTTTTTTCTATATCCCGGACCAGCCCCCAATTTTCAACATACCCCGTAACGAGTTAAAAGAACCATCAGAAATGGAAAACACAGGAGTCTGGTTTTAGAACATAGAACATAGAATAGTAAATCACAGTTCAGGATTTCTGGCCTACAATGTTGTGCCGACCCTTAAACCCGGCCTCCCACCTTAAATTGTAACTCCAGATCCCTCTGGTCTCCCACAATACCAAGTTTCCTGACATTTACTTTCTACTCTGCCTTGTAGGTTGTCCTTCCAAAGTGTACCACCTCACACTTCTCTGTGTTGAACTCCATCTGCCACTTCTCAGCCCACTTCTGCATCCGATAATTTCTCTCTGAAATCTGCTACAAACAAAACACTATTTATTAGTATCTACGTGATATAGCAATATTAAACCAAAACAAATCAAACATGTTAGCAGAGCGACTGACGGACTGGTGCAGAGACCAGTAACCTGTCTCTTAATGTGAACAAACTAAAGAGATGGTTGTTGACTTCAGGAGGGCACAGAGCGACCATTCCCCGCTGAAGAGCGACGGTTCCTCTGCAGAGATCGTAAAAAGCACGAAATTTCTTGGTGTTCACCTGACGGAAAATTCATCTGGTACCTCAACACCAACTCCAAGCAAAGAAAGCCCAGCAGCGTCTCTACTTTCTGCGAAGGCTGAGGGAAGTCTATCTCCCACTCTCCCCCCTCCATCCTCATCACGTTCGACAGGGGTTGTATTGAGAGCATCCTGAGCAGCTGCATCACTGCCTGGTTCGGAAGTAGCACCATTTCGGATCGCAAGACCCTGCAGCAGATAGTGAGGTCAGCTGAGAAGATCATCGGGGTCACTCTTCCCGCCATCACGGACACGTACACCACACGCTGCTTCCGCAAAGGAAACAGCATTATGAAGGACCCCATGCACCCCTCATACAACC
This sequence comes from Hemitrygon akajei, assembly GCF_048418815.1. Lineage (NCBI taxonomy): Eukaryota > Metazoa > Chordata > Chondrichthyes > Myliobatiformes > Dasyatidae > Hemitrygon > Hemitrygon akajei. The sequence continues at coordinate 1,186,261 of NW_027332025.1, read as the reverse complement.
TCTTCTCCCTCCTGCCGTCTGGGAAAAGGCACCGAAGCATTCGGGCTCTCACGACCAGACTATGTAACAGTTTCTTCCCCCAAGCTATCAGTCTCCTCAATACCCGAAGCCTGGACTGACACCTTGCCCTATTGTCCTGTTTATTATTTATTGTAATGTATGCACTGTTTTGTGCACGTTATACAGTCCTGTGTAGGTCTGTAATCTAGTGTAGTTTCTCTGTGTTGTTGTTGCTGTTTTTTTTTTACGTAGTTCAGTCTAGTTTTTGGACTGTGTCATGTAACACCATGGTCCTGAAAAACGTTGTCTCATTTTTACTATGTACTGTACCAGCAGTTATGCTCGAAATGACAATAAAAGTGACTTGACTTGACTTTACTTTACTTAATTATGCATATATAAATGTGTAAATATAAAACACCAAACTTCTTCAGCTTAGTTGGTAAACGATACAGTCTTACGATGGTATAGGAATGACGTCAGTTCAGTTCGTGATATTAAGTTGAGTAGAATTGCGGAGAGAGAGAGAGCGAGAGGTGATTTGTTTTCCAAGTAAGCCGATGCCGTCGATCTTTCCGTTGTCCTCCGAAGTCCTGTTAATTTTACCAGCTGTGACCACACAAAAGGTTACCGTCTTCACGCGGTTAAGCTGTCAACCCAGGCAAGGGTTAAACACACCGATAGCCTTCCACCGGTCTCCCCTTTTCCACACTGCGAGTAAAACCCTTCCGTGGGAACTGAAAGCTCATCTAGTGTCTATTTCTTCTGTATTTCTTTCCGTGTCTTCCGTGTATCCGTGTAACGGTCTGAAAAGCCAACTGACCTTGTATACATCCCAAATATGCTGAACACCAGCTGTCCATTACATAGCTCCGCCCTTCCGTAACCATGGCGACTCACGGGCTGTTCGGTGCTCTCTCCCTCTGAATCGGTGTACACCCACTCCCTCTTTTTAAAGGCACAGTCCATATTGAATAAACCTTTGGCTCTCGTCACAGTTTTTACAGATAGCGAGGGGTATCAGCACACTTATCCACCAAACTGGCATTTTTGTCTGTAACAAAATGAAACCCATATTGTGTCGGAGTGTTTTGCTAATAATGTTCGTGCAACATTATACTGAGTGAACCTGAGTACCTGACTGCAGACCGCAGTCCCTACACTGTATTTCATCTGTCACTTCATTGTCTGTTCTTCAAACCTGTCTGAGTCCTTCTGCAGACACCCACTTTGCTCTAAGCTGCCTATCCGGCACCTACCTTCGTAGCAACGACAAAGTCTGTCACCAAGCCACCAACTCTGTCATCCAAATCGTTGATTTTAACATGAACAGAAGCAATCTCATTACCGACTCCAGAGGAACGCCATTGGTTACCGGTAGCAAACAGAATAGGCTCGCATTGTTCTAACTCTTTGCCTCATGCCGTAAACCAATCTTCGATCCGTGCCAGTATCTTTCCTGTAATACCGTGACCTGTGATCTTGTTTGGCAGCCTCATGTGCAGCAAGTCCTTAAAACCATCAGAAAAATATCCACGGCCTCTCCTATGTCTATTCTGCTTGTTATTTTTCAAAGAATTCCAAGAGAGTTGTCAGACAATATATACCCTGAAGAAAACCATGCTGAATTTGGCCAACGTTTGCTTCCGCTAAATACCCCTAAAATCATCCTTAATGGAATCCAACCACTGACTAACTGTTCTATAATTTCCTTTCTTCTGCCTCCCTTCCTTCTTAAAGTGTGGGGTGACATTTGCAACTTCCTAGTTCGCCAGAAGCTTTCGAAAATCGAGACACTCTTGAAAGATCATTACTCATTCTCTAAGAGCAAAATGAGGGGTAATTTCTCCTCTCAGAGGCGGTGGGAATGTGGAATGTGCTGCCAGAGCAAGTGGCAGTGTCGATTTTCAACATTTCAGAGATGTTTGGATGGGTAAATGGATGGGAGGGAATGGATGACTGTGGTCCCGTTGGAGGTTGCTGGAACTAGGCAGATTAATGGATTGGCACAGACTAGACTGTGTTGTAATGTTTCATGACTCTAATGCCTTCACAAACTCTTCAGCTACCTCTTTCTGAACATTGGGGTGTACATCATCTGGTCCAGGAGTCTTATCTACCTGCAGGCGTTCCAGCTTCCAAAGCACATTTTCTCATTAATAATGGCATCTTTCCTCACTTCTATCCACGATACTCTTGAATTATTGCCTTTTTTGGAAAAAGATGATAAGTCAGGGTAAGAGGTGTAGTGGGCAGGGAGACAGAATAACAAAGCGGTACTCCATTGGTGAAACTGGGAGATGGGGAGGGGTGTTAATTAAAAAAAGTTCTCCTCAGGAAATGTTTTTCTTAACGAAACCAGAATTGAGCACTTCATGCCGGCATGTGTAAAACTAATACAAAATACACAGCACTAAACTCAAATGAGAGCACAATCCTGAAACGTGAAGAAATGGTCACTATGGAAGATCAAGTGAACCACTCATGTCCGTCCAGAGAAGACATCCCAGCGATTTGAGCAAACAATTTCCTAGCAAACTGAGAAATGAGTGTGCTTCGCGATGGCTCTACTCGTCATACCAGCTTGAGCTGAGAAACAAGTAAAATATAGTAATAATTATTATAGGTTGACATACCCTGTATAGACAGTCGCTCGCTCCTTCATCATTAAAGGTAGAAGAATTAATTATATAAATAGTGGACCTATATTTTAAAGAAAAAGACATGAACTTTAGACAGGGTCGGTGCAGTGCAAAATTATGAACGGCGCAATAGAGTTTGCAATGTATGAACCAGATCAGCCAGATACAATACAACTGAGAGATAGATATTAAACATAAGACCAAAAGACATGGGAGCTGAGTTAGGGTATCGAGTTTACTCCGCCATTTCATCATGGCTGATCCAACTTTCCTCTCAGACCCAATCTCCGGTTTTCTCCCTATATTCCGTCATGTCCTGACGTCAAGAATCTATCAACCTCTGTCTTATATAAGCACAAAGTCTTGGCCTCTACAGCTGCCTGTGGCAACGAATTCCATAGATTCACCACTCTCTGGCTAATATCATCAACGTTGCAAATGAACGACGCTCAATTCAGAAAAAGACTCTCCCACCCATAGAACACAGCCCCTCCACATCCATACCATCGGGGACTTTCGATAGATTTAAATTGTATTACCCATCAAAATCACTTTATATGACAAGGTATTCAATCCTGGAATCATTTTCATAAACCTCTGTTAATCTCACTCAAGTGTTAGCCCATCCTTTCTGAGAAAAGCGGCCTAATACAGCTTATTATCTCTAAGTGAGCTGTTGTGCCTTTTTCACCACACAGCCAGTATGTACAGGCCACGTAAGGTCCTCGGTTATGTGGATGCTGAGGAATTTAAAGCTGTTCACCCTCTCAACCCCAGATCCATTGATGTCAATAGGGGTTAGCCCGTCTCCATTCCTCCTGTAATCAACAACCAGACCCTTTTGTTTTTGCGACACTGAGGGAGAGGTTGTTTACTTGACGGCACTGTGTCAGAGAGATAACTCCTTCCCTGTAGGCCACTTCGTTATTTTTTGAGATTAGTCCAATCAATATAGTATCGTTGGCAAATTTAATTAACAGATTGGAGCTGTGGGTGTCGATACAGACATTGGTATATAAAGAGTAAGGGAGGGACTCAGTACAGTGCCCTGAGATGCTCCTGTGATGAAAGTCAGAGGCGTGGAGCTGAGGGAGCCCACTCTGACAACCTGCTGGCGACCTGAGAGGCAGGATCAAGGACGGGATCTCTGAGCTTCCTGTCGAGCCTGGGGGGAATTTTGGTGTTGAATACTGAACTGTCGTCCAAGAATAGCATTCCCACATAAGCATCCTTCTTCTCCAGATGTATAAGGACGGTGTTTAGAGCATTGTCTATTGCGCCGTCTGTCGATCGGTTGTGTCGGTAGGGATATCATAAGGGGTCCAGCACCCTCCTTTCGTATAATGGTTACATACATTGATGACACAACCCCGCGTCAGTCACCAAGTAATCTCAATGCCCCGCTGTGTCCCCACAACCTCGTGTCATTCCCCATACCCATTCCATTGCCACACTCTCTGCCCACTGCCCCTTGTCAGGGTTCAAGTTAATCACTGTACCCGCTCTCGTCCCACAGCTCCGTGTCATTTCCCGAAGTAATTAACTGTGTAAGTGGAATTATAAAGATATTAGGCTGGGACATCAAAGCATAAATCACGAACGGATATGTCCTGGAAAATGCACGACGGAAATGTGAATATATTTTAGGCTGCATTTACACGGGGTTCTGGATAGGTTTGTCCCATTCAGACAGGGAAAGGACGGTAGGGTGAAGGAACAATGGTTGACCAGAGATGTGAAACATCTGGTCAAGAGGAAGAGAGAAGCTTCAGGAAGCTGAGCTCAGGATTAGAAAACAAGGATCAGACATGACTGTAGATTTACAAAGTAGCCGGGGACAAACTGAAGAATGGAATTAGATAGTTAGATAGATAGATAGATAGATAGATAGATAGATAGATAGATAGATAGATAGATAGATAGATAGATAGATAGATAGATAGATAGATAGATACTTTATTCATCCCCATGGGGAAATTCAACATTTTTTCCAATGTCCCATACACTTGTTGTAGCAAAAACTAATTACATACAATACTTAACTCAGTAATAATATGATATGCATCTAAATCACTAACTCAAAAAGCATTAATAATAGCTTTAAAAAAAAATCACTAGAAACGTCTACAGAAGGTCTGCATTGGCTTTCAGGAAAACCCCAAGCCATTCGAGATGTATGTGAAGTAAAAAAAGATGACTGGAATGAGTGTAGGACCGGTCGGGGATAGAAGATGAAACAAGCCCCTGAGGTCCGAAGGGCAGGTCCGGAATTAAAACTGAATTCTCCAGTCAGAGGGATATTTGTGAGGAGGACGTTAAACAGTCCGATGTGCGACAACATACCGAGGTTAAGAGAGAGGATGTACTGGAACTTCTAAAAAAAAGTACAGTAGGTTAAATACGTCTTCTTGTGTGGTCGGGAGAAAGCCTGAGTGACTGCGTGAAGCGGTGAGTCCCACTTCAGTGATGGGCAAATTATCAGAGAACTTTCTTAGAAACAGGATTTGCGAGAATTTGGAGAAACGTTACCTAATTTTTGGAGAGTCAGTATGGCGTTGTGAGGGGCAGATCATGTCTCACGAGCCTGGTTCAATTCTGTGAGGATGTGACGGTTATACTTACGGTTAAGCCTGTTAGGACCTTTCAGAAGGCTTGGTATCCTGGGAAAGTTGGCTTGTGGATTCAGGACTGACGCCCCAGAAGGCAGAGGATAGTTGTCGGTGGAGCTTTTTCTCCCCGGATGCTGGTGCCAGTGGTGTCCTGCAGAGATCTGTTCTGAGACCCCAGGATATTTGTGCTTTAAATGATGTGAATAAATAAGTGGAAGGGTGGTTTATTGTATTTGCAATGATGTGGAGGTTAGTGGAATTAGGGTTAGTATACAAGGTAGTCAGAGTGACAGTCAGCAGGACAGTGACAGGACGCAGAGCAGCGCTGAGAAGTTACAGATGGAGCTCAACCCTGAAAGGTACGAAGTGATTCACTTTGGACGGATAAATTTGAAGGCTGAGGTGATACTCTCTCGAGTCAACCGAGGGCCGCACATTAGTACGAGTTCCACAATGGAAAGAGAGTGATGAGACTCTCTCCAATAAGCCGAGGCCAGCTCATCGGTACGAGAACCACAATCGGCACGGAGCGGTGCACTGCAGGAGCAGAAGGAAGTGTGATTGACAGGTGAGCTTGGACACTTCCGCTGTTCTGCACAGACTCACAGAGACGCTCGAAAGGCAATATACCTGACAGTAAATCAAGAGGAAAAAATACAACTTCGCGGCAAATGATACAACAGCCTGAGAACCTACTGATTGATCAAAGATTTTGCTTACTATATTTGTTCAAACAGAGAATGGATGGAGAAATAGTGGTAGAATTGTGGCAGGTCTGAGAATATCTTTAAAGTTAAACAGACTGCATCGCAGGTCACGGGTATGGGGCGGTCAAGTCATTCACTGGCAGAGGTCAACTTCCTGCCAAACGGCCCATGTGTGCGCTGGAAAACATTGGTCTTCAAACTATCCACAGCCCTCGCTAATCTCCCGAGGACACTCTCCCTTTTTGACGACAGGTCTCTGGAATATCGCTGTGGATCTTTTAAATTGTTTGGAGGAAAATGTGCAGTGTATTTTATTGTAACACATGTCAGCTGTCACTGTGATTTCCATCACTCACACCGTCCGGAATGACTGGAACGAACGAAAGAAAAGATGATGAATGTTCGCCTTTAATAAATAAGTGTTCTCTGTTTCACCCGTCAGAACAAACTCCTTTCCTCAATTTCAGAAGCGAATGTGCTCCGTCAAATATTCCAAATAAATGGACATCAAGCTAAATGCCTGATTTAAAAGCAACAATGACAAAATATATCTTCATTTAAATAGCTGAAGCCGGGTATCATGGAAAATAACATGGTAAAAAAGCACATCATATTTTGTTTCAAAGTAATTACATTGCAAAATCCCTTGAGCAGTCAAATTCATGACAAGGGGATTGAGAGAGTAAAAATAGTTTAACGTAAATGTTTGTGTAGTTGGTTGTCACTAATGTCCCTGACGTGATCGCCACGCTAATTACCTCAGTGGAATTGCTCTCTCCTCGATAAAAGTCTGCTAAACCGATCACCAGTCCATCTGAGCAGCTGAAACGTTCCGTACAACTGAACGCTGCTTCTGAACGAATATGGGATATCCGGCGATTTACCACATCGCGGCCATTTTCTATCCCACACTTGTAGCGGTTGGTGTCGCCGGTAAATGCCGGAGCTGGTTAATTTATGTATGGTGCGGTCGTTACTCTGCTGCGGTATCCGCACTGTTAATGAGCACAGATGCTACCGTCGGCTGAAACGTGTTTCCGGAATGGAGGCTTCAGGCATCTGATAGTTTTATTTTCATTTTCGTACTTTGTTCGAAGTGATTATTCTTTTGTCAATTACGTATATGCCGATATTGACATTGTTTCATAATTTCACCTCGCTAGGCTTTCTGAAGTGATGCTGGTCTCTGCTTTTCTAGGTCCGAGTTTCTATCAGTGCAGACACTTCGAGCTTAAAACAACATAGCAGCTTATTTAAATGACTGTCCAGTCTATTTCCGACACGCGGGTCTGTAAATGATAAATTGTGTTTTGTATCTTTTGATTCCACTTTGTCACGGCTGCAAACAATCCCTTCAGCTCTTTCACCTCTAGTAATGGAAATGGTGTTGTTTACTGGGACGATCGTCCGTTCACCGGTACGTGAGCCGTGGAACTCAGATTCTTTGCTCGAACCTGCCCAGCCGGAGTGCAGCGACGCAGACTCCCGCTTTCCACTTCCAAGACCCAACCCTGCATACCATCGGTAGAATGCGGGCATGCAGGGAGATGACCATATCTCTAATCTCTTTTCAAATTTCTTGCAGTTAATTTAACGGCGATTGTGATCCTCTCTCGGGGAAAATGTGGACTCTCCAAATGCATCACCCGTTACCTGGTTGGAATGGCAACAGCGGATCTGATGGTGGTTATCGTTGCTGTTTTAATGGAACAGACCAACAATATCTACATTTATTCCAAATCCCTGCTCATCACTCCTGTATGCGCTCTGACACTTGTATTTCGGGCTGTAATGACGGACTGTTCTGTTTGGTTCACGGTCAGTTTTACCTTCGATCGCTTCATCGCAATATGTTGCGAAAAGTTGCGGGAGCGATACTGCACCGAGAGAACAGCAACGGTGGTTATCGTGACCGTGGTTATAGTGAGCTGCGGGACAGGGGTCCCGTTTTACTTTGTCATTGAACCTTACGTCATCATTGACAACACGCCGTGGCGGTGCACCACCACATATGAATACGTTACTTCACCCGTGTGGAAAGGATACGAATTACTGGAGAGCATTTTAACACCATTGCTACCAATCGGCTTAATCCTGTTGTTTAACGGGTTAACCGTAAGGCATATCGTTGTGGCAAATAGAGTCCGCAGAAGACTTCGGCACAGCAGCGATAATCAGAAAGATGCCGAGGTGGAAAAACGCAGAAAATCGATGATTTTGCTTTTTTCTATATCAGCTAATTTCATATTATTTTGGATGCCCCATGTAGCCCGTTCTCTAAAATGGCAAGCGCAAAACTTTTTTTACGAGGACAGATATTTGAGTTCCCCGGTATACATCCTACAACAATTTGGGTTCATGTTACAATTTATCAGCATGTGCACCAATACTTGTATCTATACACTGACACAGAGGAAATTCAGAGAGGAGCTGAGAAATGGAATGAAGTGTGTGTTTACATTAAATGGCCATCTGTGTAGATAACGTCCGCCTCCAATGGCAATTCAGCGGAGTTTTCAAATAAAGCCGGTTTACAATGAACAGGCTTGGCAAGTATGTCTTAAATTCAAACATTCATATGCCTGGTCATCCGGGGATTGGAGAATTGGCGGAAGATTGCTGACGTGATACAGTTCAGGTAGGTAGCAATACAAACGCTCAATGCTGCTGGCGTGATTGTTAGATTGGTTGAATTATGTTACAATCTATCACAGACACTCGCCTGTCTGTGAAAGGTACATAAGATTCACTTATGTACATAGACTAATTTTACGTACTTAAATAAACGCTGGTTGCGCGAACATCTGAACATGATATGTGTCTGACAGGAAATTATAAATTGACAATGTCAATGGCCACTGAAATGTGTCAACAGGGCAGGGATGGCTTCAGGGCTTTCCGAGTTTTAGGTGTTTCAAAATGGACAGGGTCGGGTAACAGAGTGTAACGGGAGTGCGATGGGAAACCAGGGATAGTATCGCAGCTGCAGAAAGGGAGGACAATGTGGAGCGTTCGTTTGTTGATAGACTGTGCGACGAACACAGAAACATGAAGGACGCTATCTCTCCGTTTGGAGTATTCTATACAGCCGCCCACAAGTTGAACAAAAATAAATACGGCGACTGAAACAGGGAGGTACCAATCGGGAAGCGGAACTTGGACACGTGTCATGTTATTGGCAAGGGCAACTGAAAATTCCCTAATATTCTTTGGCACATCCCCAGGGTAAAAGGTTTGGTTATGACAGAAATCCTCAGTTGTGTGTTGGAAGGATTCATGTCACTATATGAAGACAGGCGGACTTCCATACGGTATCTAATATTAGATAACGAAACGGATCAGGTGACAGATCTCTCCGCGGGTCAGCATTTCAGAACGACAGGGAGAACTCCCCGACATCCACCCTGCACGGGGATAGGACCAGACAGCATGGAATTATTTAATTGCGATATATCGGGCTACCTGGCAGGAACTTGGGAAGGTAAATAGGAAAATGATGTACTCAGGGAAATGCACAACACATATGTGGAGATTGTTCAGGAAACACTTAAATGAGGTTCAGTAACAGCTTGCCTCATTGAGGCAGGGAAAGGACGATAGCGGAAAGTAACCCTTGCTGACAAGAAATTGGAACAGCTTGTCAAGAGGAAGGAAGAAAGATACTTAAGGTTCAGGAAGAAAGGATCAGATTGGCTTAGGGCGAGTAACAATGTAGATAGAAAATGAATTTAACAATGGACTTCAAAGTTAGAAGGGGAGTAGAGATGCACTAAGATAAGTGAAGAACAGAAAGATGACCAGAGAGAGTGTGGGCAGATCAGATGTAAAAGAGGAAAACTTGTGTCTGGAGTCCAAGGAGGCGGTGAAGCTCCTCACTGAATACATAGGTCAATGTGAACACTGCGTCAAATGGCAGATATGCCAGAACCTGCCGACGCTGAGAAAGAGGATGCGATGGAAACTTGGAAAACATTATGATAGATGATTCCCCGGTGCCGAAAGAGATATAGTCCAGGTAATTTTGGAAGGCGAGCAAAAATATTGCTGCACTTTTGGACAGGATATTTGTGTCTTAGCTGGCCACGGAGGTAGAACTAGATGATTGGAGAGTGGAAAATGTTATTCATTTGTTGACGAAATATAATAGGGATATTTCTTTTAATTATAAGCAGGCAGTCTTACAGCAGTAGTGGGTAAACTACTGGAGAGGATAATCGAAGAAGGAATTTATGTGTATTTGGAGAAACGTAGTCTGGTTAAGGAGAAACAATATGGCATGTTGTCCTTTATTAGCCAGATTGAGTTATTTGAAAAAGTGAAAATAAATCAAATAGAGGAATTAGAACAGTCGATGTGGGTGCATTAATTATGCTCAGGCTTTTCATCAGCTCCCCATAGTGGACTCATTCAGAAAGTCAGAAGGCAAGGGATCGAGGGAAACCTGACTGCGTTGATTCAGAGTTGGCTTCCTATCCGAAAGCAGATGATGTGGTAGACAGAGTGAATTCTGGCTGGAAGACAAAGGACAGCCGTGTTCCGCATGGAGAGTCGAAACTTCGGTACACTTTACAACTCTATTGCGAGTCCGCAGTTACAGTGCTCCAAGAAACAGGGCTGAGGAAATAATCGATTTAATCTGATCACACAGCAGCACCTGGATAATTTATGGAATTAGGGCTGACGATGTGAACAAATCGCTGAGCGATTGACTGCACCAGCGCGTTTTCTAAACTGACCTGCCATTTACATATTACAGGGCAAATGCTACAATGACTTTACAACCTGATTTCCAGTGAAGCCCTAGAACTTAAAACCAGCATTTCAAAGTGTTCAGCAGTAGCTTCTGGTGCTTATTAAAAGAACCAGCCTTCCAAAATGTCAATTCCATATTCCCAATTCAGGTACACACCAATTCATCTGAATGCCAATTTACCTCTGAATCGTGGTTTTATCGCATCGGGTGTAGATACGCTCATATTTCGATCCATTTAACCCTGAATCCACATGGCCGGTGTGGAATCCGTGTCTCCCTCTGAAATCAATAATAAATGAAACACACAAATCTACACAAACTGAAAACGCAGCAAAGGCAAAGCAAATATCTGGGCTCACACTTGTCTTCCTTGAAAACCATCGCAGGCAATTGGGGAATATAAAATAAAAAAAATTCCAAAGTTTCCATCTTCTCATGCTATAACCATTCAAGAACAGTATCAACGACTTTATAGATTGGTCGGAGCTGCGACACACTGAAGTTCTAACCCAGACATACAGTCAGACACCGATAGGGATCCACTGCACAGAAACAGGGTCTTCAACCCGTCAGGCCACTGAGGAATTACTTAAACTGCCTACTGCCATCGTCTGAACCCGGACCGTGGCCATCCATATCCCAGTACTTATCCAATCATTTCGTAAACATTGGCATCGGAATCTCAATCACTGTTTGCGTTGGCGACACTGAATACACTCTGACCACCCTCTGGGTGAAGAAGTTTCCCCTCATGTTTCCATTAAACTTTTCACGTTTCACCATTCGCCCATGATTTCTAGTTGTATTCTCACCGAACATCAGTGGAGAAATCCCGCTGGCATTTACACCCTCCATCCGCCTCATAGTGTTGTACACCTCTGTGAAATCTCCCCTCGGTCCCTACCCGCTTGGGAATAAAGTGCTGACATATGTAACCTTTCTTTTTAATTAAAAACATTCAGTCCCGGCAATAGCCGCGTAATTTTTTCTGCATTCTTTCAGCCCTTCTAGTCTATGCCGACCCGTTTTTGTTGTTACTGCCTGGTTCCAGCTACCTGCACCACAGCCTCCATACACCTCCCATCCACGTCCTCACCCAAATTCCTCTTGAGTGTCTCAATCAAACCCACATCCTCCACTTCCACTGGCAGCTCATTCCACACACTCACCAACATCTGAGTGAAGAATTCCCCTTCAGGTTCCCAGAAAATAATTCACTTTCACCCTGAACGTATGTCCAATGTCAGGGTGAGAGGGAGGACGGGGCAGAGAGGGAAGAAAGTAATGGGGAGGGGTGGTCGAGCGCGGAGAGAGAAACAGAGCGGAGAGGTTATACTTAATATCTTTCAGAAAAAGTAATTGTTTGAACTTGCGGCAAACCTACTCTCCATACCCTGTACATTCTCAACCAAATTATTGATCTAGATGACAAGTAGCAATGGTTGATATTCAAAGTAAATGTTATTAACAGAGTACATATATGTCACCACATGCAACCCTGAGATTGTTTTTCCTACAGGAACACTTAGCAAATCTATAGAATAATAACAGGATCAATGAAAGATCAAGTGTAGCATAGAATTCAACAAACTGTGCAAATGCAAATATCATTAAACATCAATGAATAATGAGCGCAATGGGGTGTAACCCTGGGGAACCTCACTAAGCCCGGGGCTCGAGTCCAATAAACAGCCTCCCACGATCACTCTCTGCTTCCTACCATCAAGACAACTGTGCATCCAGTGAGCCAGCTCTCCCTGGATCCCGTGTGGTCTGACTTTCCACAGCAACTTACCATGTGAACCTTATCAAAGGCCTCACTGATGCCCATATCGGACACGATTCTGGGTCAGAGGTGTCACCGATCAGAGGGCATGGATTTAAGCAGAGGATGAAGAGGTTTAGAGGGAACTGAGGAAGAGATTTCTCACTCAGAGGGTAGCTGAAATCTGGAACACACTGCCCGAGGTGGTGGTGGAGGCAGGTCCCTTCACAACATTTACGAAGTGGATGAGCATTGAAACTGCCGAGATACAGTCGGCTATGAACCAAGTGCTGATAAATGGGACCACTGTAGACTGTGAGTGGATGGTCAGAACAGGTATGGCCGGCCAAAGGCCTGTTTCCGTGCTGTGTGATCCTCCACGCTGGACATGCCAGATTAATGATGGTAGCACCGCAAGGCATTGATTTCAAAACTCCACACCCCTCTCCAACCTGAAATAAACCAGAATGCACCCCTTTGTCACCATTGGGAATATCTGTTTCTGTCAAGGTAATATACAAATGGATCACTTTTGCTAAACAACTGGCAATTGATGAAGTTTCTGTGTCTTCCATTAATGTCGCTGCCTTAAAGCAAAACTAACCCTCTCACTGTGTCAGAATCAGTGATTAAATCAGACTCCAAACACTGTGCTTTCATCCCTGCACGTTATAACTGGAACCATCTCACTGAGGGTCTGATGGAGACATGGGATCACATCTCCCCTGCTTCTGACATTTCAAGTACCCTCAGAATGGTTTTCTGATTCAGTCTGAAGGTTATGGTACATTCAGCTCGTCAGACCTGACAAACCATGTCTTCCCACAGCTGGTTCCACCTGTTGGTGTGTCCTCTTTCCTCCACCTCCAGGGAAGCTGCATCTCGACACAAACTCCTCACTTGAGACGACTTTCTGTACCCGTGACACAGGAAATCACATCACTGTCAGTCTCCTGATACCGTGTCTGACCTGCTCACCTCCGGGTATCCTCCCTCAACAAGCCTCTTCCTCAGTCACCATCTGTGAGATTATTTAAAAATACAATCAGTGTAGAACGATCTATCAGACAGCTCCTGTACCCCTCCATCCCGGACGATGGTTTCCTGATTAAAACTCTCTCTCCTCAGCCCCTTCCCTATTCCCTTTCCCTTTGCAAACTCCAGATATGCCAGCTGATCCGAACCCACTGTGAGGACATTTATATCTCACAGGAGGATGTGTTGTTCTCTGATACAGAGGTCACTGACACCACCACTCAGCCGGCCGGGCAGCATCTATCAGAGAGAAAAACCACACTCCCACCCCACCTCCCGCAAAAAACAATGCAATCAGAGGTTTATGATCATTTTCAACATCAAAAGATTGCCCTGACACAAACTGATGAAATGCCTCACAAGGAAACAAAATGCTGAGCAATTCTTTTTCAATCTGGGCATAACGTGTTTCTGGAGCAGATAATGAACGAGTTGCATGTGCCACTTGTAGCCATTCCTTATCATGTTATGATCATTTTCAACATCAATAGATTCCCCAGTGGGAATCGGAATGAAAATGTTTGGACACCAGGAAGTCCCGCTCGGAGCGGATAGTTCAAAGGATAATTTATTATCAAAGCAGGTATCCGTAAACAATTCTTGAGCTTTTTTTCTTCTCCGGAAAACCACGAAACAAAGAAAGAGCATGAAAGTCGTTCAGAGAGAAAAATCAAACTCCCACCTCAACCCCCGCATCAAAAAGACAGGATCCCGATCATCAAACCCCCAAAATCCACCTCTCCTGCACAAAAGGGAACAATATCGTCGACCGCCCCCCCCTAAAAAAAAAACAACCCTACCCCGCACAACTGCGGAGGAGCCGGTGTCACCAGTGTAGAGGCGGCCGCATCGGGAGCAGCGGACACAACGGGCGACCCCGGAAGATTCACAGATGAAGTGTCGCCTCACCTGGAAGGATGTTTGGACAACGGAGAGAGTTCGACTGTCCGGCCCTTTCACTGTGACACCCCGAACTCCACATCAAATCCGTCCAAACGAATCTGGGCGAACTTTAATGACCAATAAATATAATTCCTCTCAGCGATCAGCTGTCTGAATGATTCCCTGACTCTGAGAGGAAGGGGTATCTATGGTCCACACTGTCAGGGTGTTGAGTTTACCAGGAGACAAAGACTGCAGGGACGAGAGGTTTTCTGTTGACTAATACACTGTGTGTGGACCCCGCTGGCAATTCTGGTGTTGTGACCCGAATCGAGACAAACACCACGCTGCCCACTCCACCAACAACACGGCACAGCCGGACACATAACAGGGGACTTTACATCTCACAACACTGGATTCAGTGATGAAACCCGTGATTAATGTTGTTGTCCCACCGAAAAATCCATTAAGGTGCTTTTAAATACGAGCGCTCCCCCACAGGTGACGTCACACAGCTCCCCCCCCCCACTCGCCTGACGTCACACATGGGCTCCCCACACCGGGATCTGCCCTCACGTGTGCGGTGTTTTACGTCACCGACGTGCTGCTGTGCTCGAGCTTTATCGGTTTAACGGCTGGGCTAATAATTAAGTGTTTATAAACATAGACTGATTTAACTGAAACCCGCACATTTCCTGTGTGGGTCTGAATTGTGTGTCGGGATGGGAAGTGAATCGAAATCATAACCCTGAGAACTCTGTGACCTGGGGGTGGCTGAAAAGGGATCGGGGAAGATATGGAGGGAAAAACTAAATACGTGTCTGGTTTAAATATGGAAATAATATAGGGAAATAATGAAATAATTTGGGAAATGCGACGGTGAGTCGGGCAGATGTGAAGGGGGAGGAACAGTCACCGAGTCACGTGATCCTGTTTTGCCGCGGATCGTCAGCATTTTCCGAGGCTCCGCCCAACGCCCGTGACGCAATAAGCAGATTGCGCATGCTCACATTCCCGGGAACGGCAGTGTTTTTTCGTTCTTTGTGAAAGCGGGACGGCGGTGAGATCGGGATCGGGAGGGGGTTCTCGCCCCCTTGGATGGGGAGCCGGAGGCGGATTATTCTCTGCGGGGCAGCAGCAACAATTTCCCTTCGGTGAGTATTGAAGTCGGTCCCGAGTGGGGAGGTCTGACGTTGGGTGGTGACTTAACTTTCCCGAACTCAAACAAGAGAAAATCTGCAGATGCTGGAAATGCGAGCAACGCGCACAAAATGCTGGAGGAACTCAGCAGACCGGGCAGAATCCAGGAAAAGAGTCCAGTCGACATTAGCGGCCGAAACCCTTCGGCAGGACTGGAGAATAAAAGGTGGGGGTGGGGAAGGGAGAGAGAAAGACAAGGTGATCGGTGAAACCTGAAGGGGGAGGGGATGAACTTTCCCGAACTGACGGCCTCGCCTCGCTTCCTTCACAGAATCTGCCGGGGTCGGTCCGGGTTGTGAGACCTTCACACCGAACCGTCTGAGATGAGCCGCCGCTCAGCCCCTGTTGTTCTGTTCCTATTAGAAGGATGAAGTAAAACATGTTTCTCTATTGTCACTGACAGAGAAATGTATAATTTGTGTTCTGTGTGTTATCTGAATGTACTTGCCTGTGTTGCTGCCACAAGTCAGTGTTTCTCTGTCCCTGTACCTTCCCGTACTTGTGCACTTGGCAATAAATTCAGCAGGACCTGAGAAATCTCAGTGAGATTTGATTAGTGATGATCATCTTGGCAACTCGGTAGGTCGAATGTATGAGACAGTACACTGTTAAATGCAAAACCCTGAACAGTGTCGATGATCAGAGGGATCTTAGACTCCAAGTTCATCGCTCCCTGAGAGAGACTGCACAGATTGATCGGGTGGTTAAGAAGGCAAATGGCGTGGTTGTCTTTATCAGTTGAAGCATTGAGTTCAAAAGTCGGGAAGTTGTGTTGCAGCTTTATAAAACTAATTCGACCACATCTAGAGTGTTTCATACAGTTCTGGTCGCTCCCATTCTCGGAAGGATATCGGGGCTTTGGAGTGGGCGCAGAAAAGGTTTACCAGGATATTGCCTGGATTAGAGGGCCTGAGCTTTAACGGGAGGTTGGACAAAATTGTGTCGTTTTCTCCGGAGCCGTGCCGGCTGGGGTGAGACTGGATAGACGTTTATAAGATTACCAGAGGATTAGAAGCAGTTTCTCAGAAAGGCAGCGTCCATTATCAAGGACCTCCAGCACCCAGGGCATGTGGTTTTCTCAATGTTACCAGCAGGTAAGGAGGAACAGAAGTCTGAAGGCTCACACTCAGTGATTCAGGAACAGTTTCTTCCCCTCTGCCATCCGATTGCTAAATGGATATTGAACCCTTGAACACTACCTCACATTTAAAATATATAGTATTTCTGTTTGTTGCACGATTTTTAATTTATTCACAGAAACATAGAAAACCTACAGCACAATACAAGCCCTTCGGCCCACAAAGTTGTGCCAACATGTCCCTACCTTAGGAATTACTATGGTTACCCATAGCCTTCTATTTTTCTAAGCTAGTATTTCTTTATTTTTCTCCAGTGTCTCCAGGTACCTATCCAAAAGACCATATTCTACCCTCCTCCACCACCGTTGCTGGTAGCCAATTCCACACACTCACCACTCTCTGAGTAAAAAAACTTATCCGTAACATTTCCTCTGCAACTACTCCCCAGCACCTTAAACCTGTGCTGTCTTTTCATAACCATTTCAGACCTGGGAAAAAGTCTCTGACCATCCACACGATCAATGCCTCTCATCATCTTATACACCTCTATCAGGTCACCTCTCATCCTCCGTTGCTCCAAGTAGAAAAGGCCGAGTTCACTCAAACTATTCTAATAAGGCATGCTCCCCAATCCAGGCAACATCTGTGTAAATATCCTCTGCACCATTTCTGTGGTTTCCACATGCTTCGTGTAGTGAGGCAACCAGAATTGTGCACATTGGGGTGTGACCAGCATCACATATAGCTGCAACATTACCTCTCGTCTCCTAAATTCAATCCTACGATTGATGAAGGTCAATATATCATATGCCTTCTTAACCACAGAGTCAACCTGCGTAGCAACTTTGAGTGTCCTATGGACTGGGACCCCAGGATCCCTCTGATCCTCCACACTGCCAAGAGTCTTACCATTAATGTTATATTCTGCCATCATGTTTGACCTAACAAAATGAGCCACTTCACACTTATCTTGGTTGAACTCCATCTGCCACTTTTCAGCCCAGTTTTGCATCCTATCAATGTCCCACTGAAACCTCTGACAGCCCTCCACACTATCCACAACTCCCCCAACCTTTGTGTCATCAGCAAACTTGCTAACCCATCCCTCCACTTCCTCATCCAGGTCATTTATCAAAATCACAAAGAGTAAGGGTACCAGATATACTGTAAATGATTTAGTTGTTTATTTTTATTATTTTATTTTGTTTTTTTCCCTTCTATAATATGTATTGCATTGAACTGCTGCTGCACAGTTTTCAAATGTCATGACACACACCGGTGATAATAAACCTGATTCTGATTCTGAGTGGACAGACAATCTATTTTTCCTGGGGGTTGAAATGTCTAATATATTTATGGTGAGAAGAGATGTAAGCAGCAAGTTTGTTTCTTTACACAGAACGGTGGGTAGCTGGAAAACTCTGCCTGGGGTGGGAGACACGACTGGTCACGTGATCCCGTTTGCCCCTCCCATTTAACAGCAGATGGGCAACAGCTGTGCATCTGTTTCTGAGGCCCTGCCCTCTGGATGATGTGACACTCACTTCGCGCATGTTCACTGTCTCCGGCCGAGCGGTGTTTTCTTTTCCGCTCATCTGTGGGATTGAGGGAAGGGTCCTCACCTCCTGGGTGGGGGAGCCAGGGGTCGGGATCACTGTCTGTGGGCCGAAGATATCGCGTTCCCATCGGTGAGTATTGAGACCGATCCCAAGCTGGGAGATCTGATGTTGGCCGTGAGCCCCGAACTGAGGACCAATTACTCATTTATTTTCTGATTATCTGGGCTGGTCAAAAATGTGTAGACTTCACTTAATCTGCATTGAACGATCCAAACCTGGAGCCCAGGCTGTCTATTTCTGCAGAGTTGAAATGGGAGACCCACCAACAGGTCACGTGAGGCTGTTTACTGTCGATCTGCCCTGCCCTTCACTTAGCGATGCAAGATGATGTGGTGTGTGCTCAGAGTCCCCGGGTGGGTCAGGATGCTTCCCCTATGTTGTGTTGGGGGATCTGACATTGGTCACTGAGTCTTGTTAACTTCCCCCAACTCACCTCGTTTCCTGAGGTTGCTCACATTTGTCCTTGAGCTTTCTGGCTGTTGTGTCTCCTCCTGGACTGGGGTGGGTGAGAAAGGAGAACGTCCCAGGTTGTGGAGATCTTTGATTTCACTGCCTGCTTTACCGAGGGACTGGGAAGTCTAGGGGGAGAGTCTTTTCTGTGATGTGTATGTGGCCGAGTGGTTAAGCAATCTGAAGGTCATGAGTTTGAGCCTCAGGCCAGGCAGTGCGTTGTATCCTTGAGCATGGCACCTAACCACACATTGCTCCTGCACGTTTATAGCCCAGATGGATCAAATCACCTAATCCTGTTCCTGTGTCTTATGTATTACCATGACAGAATGGTGGCTCCTTCTTATCCCATATTGTTTTGTGATGTGTGAGGGACAATAAAAGATTGTTCACTGAGATTATTATATTTGGCTTCAACGTTTAAATTTCAGTGAGTTTTGTTCTTAGTGACATTGAGCAGAAATGTTTGGTTCTCCTTTTCATTGTTAATGTGCTTCATTTTCTCTCTGGTTAATGTTAGACCTGCGGTGAGAGGTTTATTGGAAGAAAAACCCCAACTGCAAGCAAACCATGGCTAAAGATGTGGGAATAGCAACAAGTGAACTAGCCCGAGGACTGAGAGCATCAACTGGAGAGAACACCTCTGAATCAGCTGACTTGGAGTTCCCAGTGAGTCAGTGAGGAGGAAGTTTGGTGAGTCTCATTTACTCAAACACTGGTCCTTTATACATTACATACCTGTACAATAGAAGGTGGGAAATAGTTGGTGAGACTGAATGTGCCCAGAAGAAGCATTTATGCCTCTGTCAGACACAGTTGCAATCACACCAGTTCTGGTAATGTGCTTCCAGCAGCCCAGCCCTTTAAAATCACTCGCATTTTGTGGAAGTCAGATCTGGATAAAATGGTGGAAATCGGGCAGAATCTCAAGTTGCTGGAGATCTGCATTAAAAACTGAAAATGAAGTCATCGTGACAAAATGTTTTTAACCTGAATTGTAAAGATTGTTCCTCTCCCCACAGGTGTTCCTTACATGCTGAGCAGTTTGGTAATTCCAATTTCTTTTTATTACATTCACTCTGGATTGGTTTATGTTTCCTGAAATGTACCGGTTTTAATATGGACATGGAAATGGCTCACTCTGTGATAGAAGAACAGTAAAGTAACCACAACTTTCCCCTGCAAATTACCCTGGTACCAATTAGTTTGTTATTCCTAGAAATGTGTTCAGTACAGTTGCTGCGAACAAGGTTTACAAAAATAATCTCAGGACTGTTCGGCGTTATGTATGAGGAGCATTTGATGGCTCTGGACCTGTGCTCAATGGAGTTCAGAGGGACGGTGGGGGTGGTGGAGGGATGTATGGTTAAGTAAACCTACCAACTGCTGAAAAGCCTGGATACAGTGGACATGGAGAGGATGTTTCCATTAGACTGTGATCTGACAGCACAGTCTCGGAATAAAGAAGCTTCCCTTTAAAACTGAGAGGAGAAGAATTTTTTGGCCAGAAGATGTCTGATCTGTGGAATTTGTTGCCACAGAGGCTGGTTGAAGCTGCCATTTGGGTATATTTATGACAGCGATTAACATATTCCTGATTGCTGAGTAGCTCAGGGTTACAGGAGGAAGGCAGGAATATGGTGTTGGAATGAAAATCAGCTGTGGTTAAATGGTGGGGCAGACCAGATGGATCGAATCATCTAATTCTGTTCCTGACTGAATGATGGCTCCTCCTTATCCCGTATCATTTTGTGATGTGTGAATGACAATAAAAAAATGTTTACTGAGATCATTATATCAGCCTTCAACGTTTTGTTCTTAGTAACATTAACCAGAAATGTTTGGTTCTCCTTTTTATTGTTATTGTGCTTCATTATCTCTCTGGTTAAAGTTAGACCTGCGGTGAGAGGTTTATTGGAAGAAAAAGCCCAACTAGAAGCAAACCACGGCTGAAGACGAGGGAACAGCAACAAGTGAAACAGCCTGAGGACTGAAAGCATTAACTGGAGAGAACAGCTCTGCCTCAAGAGACTCGGAGATTCCATTTATTCAGTCAGGAGAAAGTTTGGTGAGTCTCATTTACTCAAACTCTGATCCTTTAGACATTACATACCTGTATACGGGAAGGTGGGATATAGTTGGAGCGACACTGAATGTGCCCAGAAGAACCATTTATGCCTCTGTCAGACCCAGTTGCAATCACTCCAGGTCTGGTAATGAGCTTCCAGCTTCCAGCCCTTTAAAACCACTCCTATTCTGTGGAAGTCGAATCTGGAGAGAGTCACTCAGAGACCGTATAAGTACAAATGCTTTGTTCCAAGCACCTGAGGCTTACTCAGTTGGTCACTCAGACAGACACAGTCGATGACTGTCCCCACCCAATCCACTAACTGACTAACAATTCCCCTTACACCACAGATATATCCATCCAGATACTCCCCACGCAACACAGGCTGGAGCCAAAGATATTTACTACATGACCCGCCCCTATAGACAAGTTACAGAACAGTCATAATGGCTTCCAGACACAGAACAGACTGAAGCTGTCCTATCTCTTCGCATGAGTGCACATGGAGATAAGCATCCTGAAACCCTAGCTAGCTACCCTCAAGAAGAAACATGGCTCAGCATAGCTTAGCACATCTGTTGATCATCAGCAGTTTCTTTCAGAAAAACAGGCTGCTATTGTTTAATGAAGTGTTAACCCTTTTACATACTTTATCATTCCATCTTTTAGATCATTACATGATCAACAAAGCAATAACTTTTTACAGAGAAAGCAACTGAGTACAGCTTTGACTTCTCAGTGGGTAATGACAGTGTACAACAGTAATTATAACAAAGATATGTACAACTATTAGGCCATAATGCAGTATCATGCCCCACATATTACCAAACAGGCCTTCAAGATCACCGTTTCGATCCTTCGGTGAACCCGTGTAAATCCTGCCCTACTTTCTTGATGCTGTCAATCTCCTTTGCAGTGTGCTCGAAGAGGGATGTAATGTTAGCAGATTCATCAGGGATATAGGTTCAACATTCTGTGTCAATAATAGCACAGGTTCCCCCTTTCTCAGCTAGGATAAAATCTAAAGCCATACAATTCTGTAGGACTGTTTGTCATATTGCAATAATTTCAGTGGATATTTCTGTTACTTGGGCCTGTGTTTCTGTCAGGGCCCCTGCAGTATTGTGGCCAGCTCCTCAAGTGCTGTATCCAAATTGATCATCTCTCATGAATTCCCGGCTACTCCATAGGAGAGAAAAGTAATCATCCAAAATCAATCAGTCTCAGTTGTTCCTCTCGGCTGCTGGGCACCTGCAAGTATGGCCAGGATGCATGTTTCCCAGGACAGGAAGTTCCATTTGGTGGGGGCCTGAGACACCTTTCCTCAAAACACTGACAGCCACAGTCATCTATGACTGGACCACAGGTCCTCATCTCACTTCCCCGGATGTTATTTGAGAAAGCCCAGGCTGAGAGTTCCTCACTCTGGTTGAGCGGGATTACTGAATTGGAACCATAGTTTTACCATGATGTGGAATTTCAGCACAAACCCAGCAGGCCCCTAGTTCTACCTATTTGGCATAGGTATGACAGAAAGACAGAAATGTGTTAACATGGGGGCCCCCGGATGCTGGGGTGAGCCCTCTCAAAGACATAAACATGAACACCACTAACAACCAATACATTCCCATTAGTCCGAGAGAGACCTTCTACACAGTTCCTTCAGTAACATGTTTGGCACCTAATTGATGTATCCACCGAGATTGCCCCTTCAGTTTCACACCCATGTGAGTGGTCGGCACACCTAATATGGTCCTCTCCACCGAGGTCCAAGATTCCCTCAATCCCAGTTGTTTGTCAGGAAAAAAATATCCCAGGTTCCATGGTGGGATAGTCACTCCTCTCTGTGGAATAGTTCTCTTCCTTGTAAGCCTGTCATACCTGTGAATGTATGCTTGGAAAATTTTGGTTAGTTAGCATATATATTTCCCCATGTCTTCCCCTCAGTTATGAATATCCAATTTTGCTGGTAGACTTTCTGGGAGCAATGGTACACAAGGTCTTAGTCCCCAGGGTGTCATCATGGGCCATCCATAAATGATTTCAGCTGGTGACAACCCTGTTTTCCCCTGTGGGGTAACCCTCATGTGGAACTGGGTGATGGTAGGACCTTCAACCGAGTCCAGTCTCCACTGTTAGTCTGGCCAGTTTACTGTTCAGAGTGCCATTGGCTCTCTCCACTGTGCCAGCGGCCCGTGGGTGGTGTACACAGTGGAATTGTTGCTGTATAGCTAGTTCTTTACGTACGCCTTTGTTTACCTTCATCACGAAGTGTGGGTCATTGTCAGAGCTCAGCATCTCTGGCAGGCCGTACCTGGGAATTATTTCCCGTAATAATACCTTCACAACAGTCATAACAGTATTATTGGTAGTTGGAACAGCTTCAATCCATCTACTAAACACATCTATAATATCTAAGCAGCATCTATAGCAATGTACTCTAGGTAATTCAATAAAATCAACGTAGACACAAAAAGGTCCACCTGGCAAGGGACTCGTACCCGGTGTGCAGGGTACAGGATACCAACTATTTCCTCCTTTCCCAGGTGTGTACAATTATGTATATAATCGACCAATATTGGTAAAAACTGTAGGAACACAAACCTTTCCCACTGGGTGATCCAAAAACCTAGGTTGGGGTCTTTCTGGCACCCCATCTGGGACCACAGTTTTCACTCCTCCTCAGAGGCGTCCCCCTGAGAAGAATAAAACTCGAGATAGCTGTACAGCGGTGAATAAGTTGTTTACAAAGGTGACATTACTAATGGGGTGGCCAGAGGAATTCTTGAATCCCCATGTTCCCAGAGAGCCCCGTAGTCATGTACAATTCCAAATGCATAACAGAGTCTGTATAAACGTTCCCACTTTAGTCTGTTGCTGGGATACAGGCACGAGTCAGAGCAAACAGCTCAGCCTTCTGGGCGGAGACAGCTGCTTCAAAAGAGGCCTGCTCAATTACTTCACTGTCCGTCACTATCGCATCGTTTTCCTGCTGGATCCACAAAAGAGCTTCCATCCTCATAAAACGTTGCCTCGGGATTGAGGGGATATTGCTAAATGGATGGGAGAGTCTGTCCTTCTTTCGTGGTGATCCAGACAGGGGGGCAGTTGGTGCGACAGAATTCTTGGGCTGAAATTACACAGAGATGGGGTACAACATCTTGGGATCGGTCAATATTAAAAGGTTGTCTTACCAGATATCCCGTCTTCACCTCAGACTCCTTCCCGTATTGGACTAGACCCGCGGCCAAGTCTTGCCAGTCTCCCTCGGTGCTGGAGGCTTGTTTCATTAGGGTGTAGGCCAGGAACCCTGGGCTCTTTGGCTTGAACCCAGTGCAAACCCTAATGGTGGTATGGGGAACTACCAGTTCTGTCTGTTGCCAAAGGAAATCTGGAAATTCGGCCAGTAATGCAATACCGTCTCTTCTTTTAACCTGTCTAATCACCGTGACTGGGAACTTCTGTCCCTCAAGAGGTGCATAATATTGGCTTTCCTCAGTGGCGCACCCTGTAGGGTCAAAGCACAGAGTCACATGAGGGTCGGCTGCTGGCAGAAGGAGTGGAGTCTAAATTAAGTGCCCTCCACTTGGGGGTCGGAAACTGGGGAAACTGCCGGTTGTTCACCTGTCAAGGGTGACTGCATTGTCTGTGCAAAGAATCTCGACTTCCAACAGACAGAGCAAGTCTCTCCCTGCTAGATTACACCCCCCCATCTGGTGGTGACTGTAAATGAAACCTCACACTGGCTCCCCTGGAATTCCACCTGCAGTGGCTGGATACGTGAATACGTACGTTCCGTGCCTTCGAACCCTGACAGAGTGATTATAATGTCTGATAGCTGGAATCCCTTTTCCAATACTATTTCCTGATCGATAGTGGTTGTGGTTGCCTCATATCAATCATAAATGGAACTGGATTTCCAGCAACTTGCAATATTACATTGGGCTCTTCCTGAGGGTTGGCACTCATGGTTGGAAGCATCTTCTTGTCAGTTTCTAAACGGGTTGTTGTCCCTACCTGTCCCGTGCTAGGTTTTTTCTCCCATTTCTGTTCCTCAGATATAGCCCGCTCGCGTCCTTCTTCCCGCTGAGCATATTCAGCTTTAATATTAGTTCCCTTCGGGGTTGATCGAGATTCGAAAGTTGGGTCCTAATGATATGTCAAAGCTCGTCACATTTGATTTCGGTCATTGTCAGACCAGTCCATATTATTTGTTTTAATCATGTTGGCTAACTTAGTTGGTAAGCATTGGAGCAGTAGGGCATTAAACTGGGGGGACAGATTTGCTTGGTCTCCTGCGAAGGTGCCGTACCAGGCCACAAATCACTCTCAATAGTCTGGTCCCGATTCCTCAGCCTTATGTTTGCATTCAGGTACTTTAGTGATGTTTACAGGTTGCTGGAGAGCCCTTTCCAAAGCTGGAATGATCTGGTCCATCTGTTCATTCTCATTATGTTTTCCCGCCTGTGACTGCTGATAGGTTTGGTATCTCAATTCTGCCTTCAATTTCCACCCCTCATCAGCTGAGAGAATCATGCAGCAGAGACCAAATAAATCTTGCGGAGTCACATTAAACATTTGTGTAGTACTGCGGACACACTGAGCAAACTGTGCTGGTTTTTCTTTTCTATCTGGGGCCTGATTCATGATCATTATCATTTCTTGAGGCTTCCAGGGAGCATACACAGGAATCACTGAGGGCTGTCCCTCCTCCTAGTCCTAGGGGGAGCGTTTGCTACTGCTGTTCAGGAGGATTTAAATTGAATGTGCAAATAGTTATTAATGAATATGATATAGTTGGGATCACAGAGACATGGCTCCAGAATGACCAAGGATGGGAGCTCAACATCCAGGGATATTCAATATTCAGGCGGGATAGACAGGAAAGAAAAGGAGGTGGGGTAGCGTTGCTGGTTAGAGAAGAGATTAACGCAATAGAAAGGAAGGACATTAGCCTGGAGGATGTGGAATCGATATGGGTAAAGCTGCGTAACACTAAGGGGCATAAAACGCTGGTGGGATTTGTGTACAGGCCACCTAACAGTAGTAGTGAAGTTGGGGATGGCATTAAACAGGAAATCAGAAATGCGTGCAAAAAAGAAGGAGCAGTTGTAATGTGTGACTTCAATCTACATATAGATTGGGTGAACCAAATTGGTAAGGTGCAGAGGAAGAGGATTTCTCAGAATGTGTGCGGGATGGTTTTCTGAACCAACATGTCGAGGAACCAACTAGAGAACAGGCCATTCTAGACTGAGTATTGAGCAATGAGGAAGGGTTAATTAGCAATCTTGTCATGTGAGGCCCTTTGTGTAAGAGAGCCCATAATATGGTGGAATACTTCATTAAAATGGAGAGTGACATAGTTAATTCAGAACCAAATGTTCTGAACTTAAAGAAGGGCAACTTTGAAGATATGAGATGTGAATTAGCTAAGACAGACTGGCAAATGATATTTAAAGGGTTGACAGTGGATAGAAACATAGAAAATAGGTGCAGGAGTAGGCCATTCGGCCATTTGAGCCTGCACCGCCATTCAGTATGATCATGGCTGATCATCCAACTCAGAACCCTGTACCTGCTTTCTCTCCATACCCCCAATCCCATTAGCCACAAGGGCCATATCCAAATATAGCCAATGAACTGGCTTCAACGGTTTCCTGTAGCAGAGAATTCCACAGATTCTCCACTCTCTGTATGAAGAAGTTTTTCCTCATCTCGGTCCGAAACGACTTCCCCTTTAACCTTAAACTGTGAACCCTCGTTCTGGACTTCTCCAACATCGGAAACAATCTTCCTGCATCTAGTCTGTCCAATCCTTTTAGAATTGTATACGTTTCAATAAGATCCCCCATCAATCTTCAAAATTCCAGTGAGTATAAGCCTAGTCGATCCAGTCTTTCTTCATATGAAAGTCCTGTCATCCCAGGAATCAATCTGGTGAACCTTCTTTGTACTCCCTCTATGGCAAGAATGACTTTCTTCAGATTAGGGGACCAAAACTGCACATAATACTCTAGGTGCGGTCTCACCATGGCCTTGTACAACTGCAGTAGAACCTCCCT
The DNA here is from genome assembly GCF_048418815.1 of Hemitrygon akajei. Classification (NCBI taxonomy): domain Eukaryota; kingdom Metazoa; phylum Chordata; class Chondrichthyes; order Myliobatiformes; family Dasyatidae; genus Hemitrygon; species Hemitrygon akajei. The sequence goes on along the minus strand of NW_027332025.1, from coordinate 1,159,387 downwards.
GCTCCTGTACTCAAATCCTTTTGCTATGAATGCCAGCATACCTTTCACCTTTTTCACCACCTGCTGTACCTGCATGCCTCCCTTCAATGACTGGTGTACAATGACACCCAGGTCTCGTTGCACCTCCCCTTTTCCTAATCGGCCACCGTTCAGATAATAATCTGTTTTCCTGTTCTTGCAACCAAAATGGATAACCTCATATTTATCCACATTAAATTGCATCTGCCATGAATTTGCCCACTCACCCAACCTATCCAAGTCACCCTGCATCCTCATAGCTAACACCGTCGCCCAGCTTCGTGTCATCCGCAAACTTGGAGATGCTGCATTTAATTCCCTTGTCTAAATCATTTTTTTATATAACAAATAAAGCATTTATTAAACACTGAAAAACAAACTCCCAAAAGTAGACAAAACGCTAACGTAACCGGAAATCAGCTGTTGTGCGGCAGCATAAACAGTTCTTAAAGCAATAAAGCTTAAACAGTTCTTAAAACGATGTTGCAAAAACAGTTCTTCAAAGTAGTACTGCAAAAGTTCAAAATGCTTACAGTCCATTAAAGGAGAGACTTTTTAGACAATTTAAATTCTCTTTCACATCGTGTTGTTGTGGTACCCAGTCAAACTATACTTTTCCCGGAGAATTTACGAAGATGAAAATGAAACGGCTTAAAGGCACTGATCTTTCCTTTACAAAACTGTGCCCAATCCTCTCTGCTATATTTCGCAGGGACTAACATGGGGACAGCCAACGAATTCTTTCTGAATGAGGATCAAATAAGGTCGAACCTGTTTCACCGTCGAAGTCGACTTTTCTTGATCTTTTAGCTCCCGAACTCCGATCTTCAATCACCACTGATTTTTAAATGGCAGTATTATAAAGAAACTGCTGTCGACGACCTTTTAAACTTTAGGCATTAATTAAAACTCCACCTTTCAACCAAAAAACGAGATAACAATTCCTTCTCTATTGTCAAATAGTTTCTTTGATGCTTATTAAATTTCTTAGAAAAGTAAGCTACTGGATGATCAACCTCATCACCCTCATTACTTTGCATTAATACTGCTCCTGCAGCCTCATCACTAGCATCTACAGCTAATGAAAAAGGTTTTTTCAAAGTCAGGTGCCTTAAGCACAGGTTGTTGACATATCATAGTTTTCAATTTTTCAAATGCTTCTTTTTTAAAAATATTTATTTATTTATTAAATTTCAGAAAATTACAAAGAATAAATGTGATGATAAATAGTGAGAAAAATAATATTAACCCTCCCCCTCCCCCCTTAAACCTTATCTAAAGAGAGAAAAAAAAGAGAAAGTTTGCCTGGATATCGGAGGATCCCCACATGCTCCATGGAGTTCAAAATAATTTTAATATTTATTTTTACTTTCCCCAATTACTTTATAATTTTATCTTCAAAGGACCTATGTATTTAATCCTATCTTTTGTAGGTATGGGAGCCAAATTTTCAAAAATATATCATATTCATTTCTTAGATTGTATGTAATTTTTTCAAGTGGAATACAACTATGTATTTCATTAATTCAACAATCCATAGTTAAATATAAATCAGATTTCCAAGTAACTGCGATAACTTTTTTGGCTACTGCCAATGCAATTTTTATAAATTTTTTCTGATACTTATTCAATTTAAGTTTCGGTATTGTCCCTTCAATATCTCCTAATAAAAATAATACTGGACTATGTGGGAGTTGTACTCCAGTAATTTGTTCCAATAAAAGTCTTAGATTTATCCAAAATGGTTGAATTTTAAAACAAGACCAAGTAGAATGTAAAAAAATACCACTTTCTTGATTACATCGAAAACATTGGTCAGACATATTTGAATTTAACCTATTTATTTTCTGTGGTGTTATATAGATAGATAGATAGATAGATACTTTATTCATCCCCATGGGGAAATTCAACATTTTTTCCAATGTCCCATACACTTGTTGTAGCAAAAACTAATTACATACATACTTAACTCAGTAATAATATGATATGCATCTAAATCACTAACTCAAAAAGCATTAATAATAGCTTTAAAAAAAAAAAGTTCTTAAGTCCTGGCAGTTGAATTGTAAAGCCTAATGGCATTGGGGAGTATTGACCTCTTCATCCTGTCTGAGGAGCATTGCATCGATAGTAACCTGTCGCTGAAACTGCTTCTCTGTCTCTGGATGGTGCAATGTAGAGGATGTTCAGGGTTAATCTAAGTCGAACATTTATTGTATTTCTTATACTATCAGAACATAATCTTGACCAGTTTTTTCCATCAATTTTAACATTCAAATCAAATTCCCATTTTGTCTTGATTTATGAATTCCTGATTTAATTGTCTGTTTTTGAATCAAATTATACATGCAAAATGTAAATTTTTTAATTTTACCTTTTCGAATTAATATTTTTATTTCACTAGATTTTGGCATCAATGTTGTTTGACCCAGCTTTTCTCGTAAATAAGCCTTTAATTGAAAATAACAGAACAGAGTGTTATTTGATATTTTATATCTATTTTTTAATTGATCAAACAACATCAATATACCTCCTTCAAAACAATCACCTATATATTTAATCCACTTTTGGAACCAATTATGTAAAAGTTTATTATCTATTCTAAAAGGAATAAGCCTATTTTGAATTAAAGTTCTTTTTGCTAATAAAGATTTCTTTATCTCATCGTCCATAGTTACCTTATTCCATAAATAATCAAGTGTCTTAATATAGGAGATTCTTTTTTTCCGTATCCATTTAGATTCCCATTTACATATATAATCTTCTGGTATATTTTCTCCTATCTTATCTAATTCTATTCTAATCCATGCCGGTTTTTCTTCATCAAAAAAAGACGCAATAAATCTAAGTTGATTTGCTTTATAATAATTCTTAAAATTTGGAAGTTGTAACCCTCCTAAATCAAATTTACATGTCAATTTTTCCAATGATATTCTTGACATCTTTCCTTTCCAAAGAAATTTCCTTACATATTTATTCAGTTCTTGAAAAAACTTCTGAGGTAATTGTATTGGTAAAGTTTGAAATAAATATTGCAATCTAGGAAATATATTCATTTTTACAGCATTAACTGTACCTATTAATGTTATTGGTAACATCATCCATTTATCAAGATCCTCTTTTTTTTAATAATGGCAAATAATTTTGTTTATATAAATTTTTTACATCATTATCAACTCTAATACCTAAATATTTTATCCCGTTTATTGACCATCGAAATTGAGTTACTAATCAACATTGATTATAATTTCCTTTGGTAAGGGGTAAAATTTCACTCCTTTCAGATTTTCGGAGAAGGACTTCTGAGAATCGGAGCAAGAGTGAGGCGGAAGCCATTTTGAATTTTACCGGTTTTCATCTGAGTTGAGAGAGGCGGGACTGTGCAGGCGTGTGACGTCGGGCAGTGAAGTGCGGGAGATTTAAAAGGAACACAGCCAGATACAGTGGGCAGCGTCATTGCGGGCAGTGGAGTGAGCCGGGAGTAGAGTGGAGGCCTAAGGGCTTTGGCTCAACGGGCTTCGGCGGAACCGGGCGAGGCGAGGAAGACCGGAGCTGCAGAGCTCTCACAGCTAGTTGCTTGGTAAGTATTGGCAAGTAGTCCTGCTTCCTTTTACACTTATGACTTTAAAATTATTGTTAAATAGTGTAATAGTTAGCTGTATTGGGGCAAAGGGTTCTTGCATAACTAATACTAGTACATTAAATTAACTATATAGCATGGAGCAGGTGATGTGTTACTGCTGCGAGATGTGGGAACCGGTGGACCCCATTGAGGGACACGGCGACTACATTTGCAGCAAGTGTTTGTTGCTCGAGGAAATCCAGCTTCATATTGATGAGCTACAGTCCGAGCTTCAGACACTGCGACACATCAGGGAGGGGGAGAGTTACCTGGACTCTGTGTACCAGGAGATAGCCACACCTAATAGATTAACTAATATAGATTGCAGTCAAGCACAGGATGGTGTGGCTATGAGTGAGGCAAGTAGGGGAATCCAGGAGGTAGGGCTGGAAGAGATGCAGGCCTTGCTCTTGTCCAACAGATTCGAGGCTTTAACTCCCTGTGAGGGCAGGAGCGGGGACTGTGGGGAGGATGAGCAACCTGCCCATAGCACCATGGAGTGGGGGGCCATTCCAGAGGGGGGAGTCAATAGAAATGTTGTAGTAATAGGGGACAGTATCGTCAGGGGGATAGATAGGGTTCTCTGCAACCGAGAGCGAGAGTCCCGAAGGCTATGTTGCCTGCCTGGTGCCAGGGTTAAGGACATCTCTTCTGGGCTGGAGAGAAACTTGCAGTGGGAGGGGGAGGATCCAGTTGTCTTAATACACATCGGTACCAATGACATAGATAGGACAAGGAAGAAGGTTCTGTTACAGGAATATGAGCAGCTAGGGGTCAAATTAAAAAACAGAACCTCAGGGGTAATAATCTCTGGATTATTACCTGAGCCACGAGCAAATTTGGCTAAGTTAAATAAAATTAGGGAGTTAAACGCGTGGCTCAAAGACTGGTGTGGGAGAAGTGGGTTTTGCTTCTTGGGACACTGGCACCAGTACTGGGACAGGAGAGAACTGTTCCGGAGGGACGGGCTTCACCTGAACCGGGCTGGGATTAGTGTCCTGGTGAATCATAGAACTAGGGCTGCAGAGAGGTCTTTAAACTAACTAGTGGGGGGGAGGATTCTAGAGAGCAAATAATTAAAAAGACAATGGAGAAGGTAATAGATGTAGGTAAAAGTGAAGGAATAAAAAGACAGAGTGTGTCAGGAGGGGAAAGAATGTACGAAGATAAGCGTAAAGTTGTACAAAAGGAAAAGGTAGGAAATAAGTGTCAAACATATTTGAAAGTCCTTTATTTGAATGCACGTAGTATTAGGAATAAAATTGATGAGTTGACGGTACAAATAATTACGTATGGTTATGATATTGTGGCAATTACAGAAACATGGCTGCAGGGTGACCAGGACTGGGAATTAAACATACAATGGTATTCGACAATTAGGAGAGACAGGCAAGAATGAAAAGGAGGTGGGGTGGCTATGTTAATAAAGCAAGAAATCACTGCAATAAAGCGAAATGATATTGGCTCAAAGGATCAGGATAACGAAACAATTTGGGTAGAAATAAGAAATAGTAAAGGGAAAAGAGCAGTGGTGGGAGTAGTCTATAGGCCTCCAAACAGCTGTAACTCAGTTGGTCGGAGCATAAATCAGGAAATAGTTGGGGCTTGTAATAAGGGAACAGCTATAATTATGGGGGATTTTATCTTTCATATTGACTGGACTAATCAAGTGGGCCACAGCAGCCTTGAAGAAGAGTTTATTGAGTGTATTCGGGATGGGTTCCTTGAACAATACGTTACTGAGCCGACAAGGGGGCAAGCAGTCTTAGATCTGGTCCTGTGTAATGAGACAGGACTAATAAAAAAATGTCCTAGTAAAGGATCCTCTTGGAATGAGTGACCATAGCATGGTCGAATTCCATATTCAATTAGAGGATGAGAGGGTTGGATCTCAAACAAGCGTACTGAGCTTAAATAAAGGAGACAATGATGGTATGAGAGCGGAATTGCTTAAGATGGATTGGGAAAATAGATTAAAGGGTAGATCGGTACTTGATCAGTGGTGTATATTTAAGGAGTTATTTTACAACTATCAAGAAAAATATATTCCACTGAAGAAAAAAGTGTGTAAAAGAAAAAATAGTTATCCGTGGCTAAGTAAAGAAATAAAGCAAAGTATACAACTAAAAAGAAAGTTATATAAGGTGGCTAAAGTTTGCATATACGCTTCAGTTTGCATATAAGGAGAAGGTGGGAGTGGAGGATGCTATCACGTATTTGTTGCACAAATCTCTCTCTCACCTAGATGGGGTCAGTTGTGCTGTGAGGATTACATTCCTTGACTTCTCTAGTGCCTTTAACACCATCCAGCCCAAGATCTTAAAGCACAAACTAACGGAGATGGGAGTAGACTCTCACATGGTGGATTGGATAGTGGACTACTTGACAGAGAGACCTCAGTATGTGCGGTTGGGAGACTGTAGGTCTGACACGGTGGTCAGCAGCATAGGAGCGTGCTCTCTCCGGTCCTGTTCACCCTGTACACATCAGACTTCCAATACAACACGGAGTCCTGCCATGTGCAGAAGTTCGCTGATGACACGGCCATAGTGGGGTGTGTCAGGAATGGACAGGAGGAGGAGTATAGGAAACTGATACAGGACTTTGTGTTATGGTGCAACTCAAACTACCTGCGTCTCAATATCACCAAAACCAAGGAGATGGTGGTGGACTTTAGGAGATATAGGCCTCATATGGAGCCAGTGATCATTAATGGAGAATGTGTGGAGCAGGTTAAGACCTACAAGTATCTGGGAGTACAGTTAGACGAGAAGCTAGACTGGACTGCCAACTGGAGTGCCTTGTGCAGGAAGGCACAGAGTCGACTGTACTTCCTTAGAAGGTTGGCGTCATTCAATGTCTGTAGTGAGATGCTGAAGATGTTCTATAGGTCAGTTGTGGAGAGCACCCCCTTCTTTGTGGTGGCGTGTTGGGGAGGCAGCATTAAGAAGAGGGACGCCTCACGTCTTAATAAGCTGGTAAGGAGGGCGGGCTCTGTCGTGGGCAAAGTACTGGAGAGTATAACATCGGTAGCTGAGCGAAGGGCGCTGAGTAGGCTACGGCAATTATGGAAAACCCTGAACATCCTCTACATAGCACCATCCAGAGACAGAGAAGCAGTTTCAGCGACAGGTTGCTATCGATGCAATGCTCCTCAGACAGGATGAAGAGGTCAATACTCCCCAATGCCATTAGGCTTTACAATTCAACCGCCAGGAGTAAGATATGTTAAAGTGCCGGGGTTGATTGTATTTAATGTATTTAAGTAAACTACTTAAGAACTTTTCAAAAGCTATTATTAATGCTTTTTGAGAGAGTGATCTAGATGCATATCATATTTTTACTGAGTTAAGTATTGTATGTAATTAGTTTTGCTACAACAAGTGTATGGGACATTGGAAAAAAATGTTGAATTTCCCCATGGGGATGAATAAAATATCTATCTATCTATCTATCTATCTATCTATCTATCTATCTATTTATCTAATGCATCCACTATTTCTTGGGCTACTCTGGGATGCAGACTATTTGGCCCTGTGGATTTAATTGCCTTTAATCCCTTCAATTTACCTAACACCACTTCCCTACTAACATGTATTTACCTCAGTTCCTGCATCTCACTAGACCCTCGGTCCCTTACTATTTCCGGAGGATTATTTATGTCCTCCTTAAACAGAACCAAAGCAGTTATTCAATTTGTCTGCCATGTCTTTGATCAATTCACCTGTTTCTGACTGTAAAGGTCCTTATATTTGTCTTGACCAATCTTTTTCTATTCACATATCTGTAAAAGCTTTTACAGTCAGTTTTTATGTTCCCTGCCAGCTTTCTCTCATAATCTTTTTTCCCTTTCCTAATTAAGCCCTTTGAACTCCTCTGCTGGTCTCTGAATTTCTCCCAGTCCTCAGGTGTGCCGCTTTTTTTTGCTAATTTATATGTTTCTTCTTTGGACTTGATACTATCCATAATTTCCCTTGTCAGCCACGGGTGCACTACCTTCCCTGGTTTATTCTTTTGCCAAACTGGGATGAACAATTGTTGTAGTTCATCCATGTGATCTATAAGTGCTTGCCATTGCAAATCCACCGTCAACCCTTTAAGTATCATTTGCCAGTCTATCTTAGCTAATTCACATCTCATACCTTTAACGTTACCCTTCTTTAAGTTCAGAACCTTTGTTTCTGAATTAACTATGTCACTCTCCATCTTAATGAAGAATTCCACCATATTATGGTCACTCTTACCCAAGGGGCCTCGCACGACAAGATTGCTAACTAACCCTTCCTCATTGCTCAATACCCAATGTAGAATGGCCTGCTCTCTGGTTAGTTCCTCAACATTCCTATGCAATGGCAAGTATTTTAAGATTGCATGGATGAACTACAACAAGTGTTCACCCCAGTTTGGCAAAAGAATAAACCAGGAAAGGTAGTGCACCCGTGTCTGACAAGGGAAATTAGGGATAGTATCAAGTCCAAAGAAGAAACATACAAATTAGCCAGAATAAGTGGCACACCTGAGGACTGGGAGAAATTCAGAGTCCAGCAGAGGAGGACAATGGGATTAATTAGGAAAGGGAAAAAAGATTATGAGAGAAAGCTGGCAGGGAACATAAAAACTGACTGTAAAAGCTTTTATAGATAAGTGAAAAGAAAAAAATTGGTTAAGACAAATATAGGTCACTTACAGTTAGAAACAGGTGAATTGATCATAGGGAACAAGGACATGGCAGACCAATTAAATAACGACTGTCTTCACTAAGGAGGACATAAATAATCTTCCGGAAATAGTAGAGGACCGAGGGTCTAGTGAGATGGAGGAACTGAGGGTATTACATGTTAGTAGGGAAGTGGTGTTAGGTAAATTGAAGGGATGAAAGGCAGATAAATCCCCAGGGCCAGATGGTCTGCATCCCAGAGTAGCCCAAGAAATAGTGGATGCATTAGTGATAATTTTTCAAAACTCCTTAGATTCTGGATTAGTTCCTGAGGATTGGAGGGTGGCTAATGTAACCTCACTTTTTTTAAAAAGGAGGGAGTGAGAAACCGGGGAATTATAGACTGGTTAGCCTGACATCGGTGGTGGGGAAAATGCTAGAGTTGGTTGTGAAAGATGTGATAACAGCACATTTGGAAAGAGGTGAAATAATCGGACAACATCAGCATGGATTTGTGAAAGGAAAATCATGTCTGGCGAATCTTACAGAATCTTTTGAGGATGTAACTAGTAGAATGGATAGGGGAGAACAAGTGGATGTGGTATATTTGGATTTTCAAAAGGCTTTTGTCAAGGTCCCACACAGGAGATTAGTGTGCAAACTTAAAGCACACGGTATTGGGGATATGGTATTGATGTGGATAGAGAATTGGTTGGCAAACAGGAAGCAAAGAGTGGGAGTAAACAGGACCTTTTCAGATTGGCAGGCAGTCACCAGTGGGGTACCGCAAGGCTCAGTGCTGGGAACCCAGTTGTTTACAATATATATTAATGATTTAGACGAGGGAATTAAATGCAGCGTCTCCAAGTTTGCGGATGACACGAAGCTGGGCGGCAGTGTTAGCTGTGAGGAAGCTAAGAGGATGCAGGGTGACTTGGATATGTTAGGTGAGTAGGCAAATTCATGGCAGATGCAATTTAATGTGGATAAATGTAAGGTTATTCACTTTGGTTGCAAGAACAGGAAAACAGATTATTATTTGAATGGCCAATTAGGAAAAGGGGAGGTGCAACGAGACCTGGCTGTCATTGTATACCAGTCATTGAAAGTGGGCATGCAGGTACAGCAGGCAGTGAAAAAAGCAAATGGTATGTTGGCATTCGTAGCAAGAGGATTTGAGTACAGGAGCAGGGTGGTTCTACTGCTGTTGTACAAGGCCATGGTGAGGCCACAGCTGGCGTACTGTTTGCAGTTTTGGTTCCCTAATCTGAGGAAAGACATTCTTGCCATAGAGGGAGTACAAAGAAGGTTCAACAGATTAATTCCTGGGATGGCAGGACTTTCATATGAAGAAAGACTGGATCGACTAGGCTTATACTCGCTGGAATTTAGAAGATTGAGGGGGGATCTTATTGAAACGTATAAAATTCTAAAGGGATTGGACAGGCTAGATGCAGGAAGATTGTTTCCGATGTTGGGGGAGTCCAGAACGAGGGGTCACAGTTTAAGGATAAAGGCGAAGCCTTTTAGGACCAAGATGAGGAAAAACTTCTTCACACACAGAGTGGTGAACCTGTGGAATTCTCTGCCACAGGAAACAGTTGAGGCCGGTTCATTGGCTATATTTAAGAGGGAGTTAGATATGGCCCTTGTGGCTAAAGGGATCGGGGGTATGGAGAGAAAGCAGGTACAGGGTTCTGAGTTGGATGATCAGCCATGATCATACTGAATGGCGGTGCAGGCTTGAAGGGCCTAATGGCCTACTCCTGCACCTATTTTCTATGTTTCTATGTGTGGAAAATTAAAATCTCCCACAATCACAACATTGTGCTTACTACAAATATCTGCTATCTCCTTACAAATTTGCTCCTCCAATTCTCGCTCCCAATTAGGTGGTTTATAATACACCCCTATAAGTGTTACTATACCTTCCCCATTCCTCAATTCCACCCAAATAGGCTCCCTAAATGAGCCCTGTACTCTATCCTGTCAAAGCACCGCTGTAATATTTTCTCGGACAAGCATTGGAATACCTTCCCCTCTTGCCCTTCTGATTCTATCACACCAGAAGCAACGAAATCCAGGAATATTTAGTTGCCAATCACACCCCTCCTGCAACCATGTTTCACTAATAGATACAACATCATATTTCCAGTTATCAATCCATACTCTAAGCTCATCCACCTTTCTTACAATGCTCCTAGCATTAAAATAGATGCATTCAAGAAACTTTCCACCTCTTCCTCTCTGTTTATCCCTAAACAACTTTATTATCTCTTTTTTCCTTCTCCCCTACATCTTTGGTCTGCGTGCTCCTACATCAGGGAGGAAGTTCCAATCAGTTCTGTGTTAAATGTTTAACCATCACGGTGACTGAAGGCAGCTGCAGATTCATGAGGGACTGTTACTGTCAGATTCTGCAGTTCTTGCGGCTGCTGATCGCACCCAGGACTGAACCCTGGTCACTGAGCCTTGGAGGAGTCTGTTCTGCTGATGTTAGTCTTAAACTAGACTGGCATTTAATATTGTGGATCTGTGAACGATAAATCAGTTCTGTATCAAATCCCGTGTCTCAGGTACTTACTGTCTCTACCACACTCACAATGTACACTAGAAAGGCCACTCAGCCCATCTGGTTCCTGCCCATGTTTCTGTTCCATATCCGTATATCAAAATCTATCCCTGCCATTCCCCTCTCACTCTCCCGGAGATGACAGGTTGCAACTAGTCACCACTCCGTGGGATAGGAGATTTCCTGTGAATTTCATGGAAACATATAAATGCACAACACATTACAGATGCTTTGTCCCACTTTGCTGTGCGGCCCATGTATCTTACTCTAGAAGCTGCTTAGAATTACTCTACCACATAGCCACCTATTTTCCTAAGCTCCATGTACCTATCTGAGAGTCTCTCAAAAGACCCTACTGTATCCGCCTCTACCAACGTCGCTGGCAATTCATTCCACACACACACCACTCTTTGCTTAAAAAAGTTAGCTCTGACATCTCCTCTGTACCTACTTCCAAGCAGCTTAAACCTATTCCCCCTCGTGTTAGCCGTTTCAGCCCTGGGAAAAAGCCTCTGGCAATCCACACGACCAATGCCTCTCATCATCTTATACACCTGCATGATGTTCTGCAGGGTGAATAAGACGATGAGCTCACTGTGGTTTTGACGTTCTCTCTCTCTCTCTCTCTCTCTCTCTCTCTCTCTCTCTCTCTCTCTCTCTCTCTCTCTCTCTCTCTCTCTCTCTCTCTCTCTCTCTCTCTCTCTCGCTCTCTCTCTCCTCCCCCCCCCCCCTTGTTTTTGACGTGACAGCCCCGCCTCACTCAGGCACTTAAAGCGACACTCACAGTAAGCGAACCTGCGGTCTCGTAACACAATGCAACTCTAAAGTCTGACAGCAGACCAGCGAGTGAAACTTCGATGGTGCAGAATCAGAAACCAAAGTGTTGCCAGCCTGAGTCAGGGCTTTGGGGCTCCAGAGAGAGATGGGGTCCAGAGTTTACCAGGAGGAGGAGGAATCAGACCAGCAGGATGTGGCTACAAAAGAAAGGTCAGAAACATTTGTAAACTGGTTGACCGAAAAAAAGGTGGTTAATTTCACGCAGCAAATGTGGAGAGGAATAAAAAGACAATGTTTAGGCCGAGCCCCTTCTGCATGCCTAGCCTGTATACACTGCTTCTTAGTTGCTCTCTGAATTGCAGAGTTCCTCCAGCATTTTGTGTGTGTGCGTTTCTGTATTTCCAGCAACTGTAGAATCTCCTGTGTTTTATAACTGCATTTTACTTTGGCATTAGATACACGTTGATATTGAGTATATTGTTTATGGGAGCCGCTTTCTGCGTTAAAACAGCTGCAAATTTTTTCTATACACACTATAAAAAAAAATGAGGCATGGACATTGAACCGGTGCTTGCAGAAATGTTTAATGGCACCGTGATTACCCATAGGGCCATGCGTTAAGAATTTTGCTGTGCTGAAGTGCCGATGAAATGCGCCGGCGTCAGGCTGAGAACGTCCCCGAGTATCACGCATGCGCGCAGTACACAGAAGGCCTTGAAAATGTCGGCTGCAGGTAAGAACGATTTTATCTTAAACACTGAATTCACAACAATTCCTGTGAAATCTGGACACCGTGGCCAACAATCCCGGGACAGTCCTGCTCTCGTCCCTGTCTCTCAGCACCACGATCCGTACACGGGCCCTGGGGAGCTTCCGGCTGCAGAGTGAATGGGAACCGATGGATCTTTCAGACAGAGCTGAGCTCCAGCTATAATAAAGGCAAGGATTAGGAACTGAGAGAAAGGGAACAAAATCTTTTACATCACCAGTTGAGAAAATCACTTTTGTTCTACCTCCAATCACTAATAAGAGAAAATCTGAAGATGCTGGAAATCCAAGCAACACACTCACAAAATGCCGGCGAAATTCAGCATTAGTACTCTTTTCCATAGATGCTGCCCGGCCTGCTGAGTTCCTCCAGCATTTTGTGTCTGTTGCTTGTTCTACCTCCTCTTGTTCTGGACTTTTCTACCCATGAGAGCATGTTTTGTCCCATTCTCTCTGAGTACAATAATGATATCAAACACCTTTGCCCTGGGCAGCAAGTAGCTTTCACATTACACATGTGCCAGACTCCAGTGAGACAGACTACTGCCCTTCCCTTCATATTCATTGGCATTGCCATCACTGAGCTCACCACTGTCAGTCATTGGGGGAGGCTTCAGGGGAATACAGAAACTGGTGATACTTGTGTGTATTCTGGTGTTGCAAAAGTTGCTGGGGAATTTGCAAGTGGGAAGAAGTGAAGTGATATTTGGAAATCTGACTTTTTAAAGCATAACTTAGCAAGTAAACCACATATGGACAATATGCAAAAACTTTGGTAAGAAAATCCTTCATTACTCATTACAGGCCTGCTACATAGGTTGTGTGAGTGTGCAGATGAACTGGATCGAACCCAGAGGAGATCAAAGTTCCTATTGACAGTGATTTGCTAGCTGTGAAAATGAATACCTCTCTATAAAAAAATCACTGTGCACATCTTGTCACTGGGTAAAAAAAATGCACAGTGCAAGACTTATGTACACACTGGTTATTACAAATTAGAGGGGGTATTGGAGGGAAGATGGGGAGACCTGTAGTGACCCTGATGCCCTCACTTACAAGATTTGCATCCAGCTGCAGCTTGTAACCCTGCACTTTAAGGAGTTGGAACTTGAAACACATATGGGGATTGATGGTCATTTCAGATACCAGCACTCTGCCCAGTCAGGAGATGATTTCTCTTCCAACTTCGGTTTAACCTCAATGTAACAGTGTGATACCAAATCAAACCTTGGCAACTCAAGTAATCTCATCTGAAATGTTGTCCTACATCCATTGATGGATTTTGTAAATCTTTTACAGGTTAAAAATGAGAAGGAATTCGTCTCCAGGAATCTCAAACACGGCACGCCAGTTTTGTTCTCTCTGTCTGGATATTTAAGAAGTGGAGCGAGGGATTCAATCGACCATCCTTCCTGCTCAGACTGTGGGGAGGGATTCACTTGGTCATTTGAACAACTAGCAAGCCCGGCATTTTACACAGGAGAAAGGCCGTTCACCTGCTCAGACAGTGGGAATGGATTCACTCGGTCATTTCAACTGAAGGTACATCAGCAAGATCACACTGGGCAACGCCATTCATCTGTTCTGTGTGTGAGAAAGGATTCAGTCTGTCTTCCCACCTGTGGACACACCAGTCAGATCACACTACACTGGGCAGAGGCTGGTCATCTGCTGAATTTCGGGGAAGCGATTCTCTCGGTCATCTGACCTAATGGCACACCAACGTGTTCACACCAGGGGGCAGCCATTCACCTGCACAGTCTGCGGGAAGGGATTCACTCAGTCATCCACCCTACTGGAACATCAGCAAGTTCACACTGGGGAGAGGCCATTCACCTGCTCAGTCTGTGGGAAGAGATTCACTCAGTCATCCACCCTACAGATTCATCAGCGAGTTCACACTGAGGAGAAGCCGTTCACCTGCTCAGTCTGTGGGAAGGGATTCACCCGGTCATCCAACCTACTGAGTCATCAGCGAGTTCACAGTGAGGAGATGCCGTTCACCTGCTCAGAATGTGGGAAGGGATTCACTCAGTCATCCAACCTACTGGTACATCAGCGAGTTCACACTGGGGAGAAGCCATTCACATGCTCAGAATGTGGGAAGGGATTCATACTGTCATCCCACCTACAGAGTCATCAGCGAGTTCACACTGGGGAGAAGCCGTTCACCTGCTCAGAATGTGGGAAGGGATTCACTCAGTCATCCAGCCTACTGGTACATCAGCGAGTTCACACTGGGGAGAGGCCATTCACCTGCTCAGACTGTGGGAAGGGCTTCACTCAGTCATCCAACCTACTGGTACATCAGCAAGTTCACACTGGGGAGAAGCCATTCACCTGCTCAGTCTGTGGGAAGGGATTCATACTGTCATCCCACCTACAGAGACACCAGCGAGTTCACACTGGGGAGAGGCCATTCACCTGCTCAGTCTGTGGGAAGGGATTCACTCAGTCATCCAACCTACAGAATCATCAGCGAGTTCACACTGGGGAGAGGCCGTTCACCTGCTTAGACTGTGGGATAGGATTCACTCAGTCATCACAACTACTGGCACACCAGTCAGTTCACAGTGGGGACTGGCCGTTGTTATGAATCCCTGGGTTTCGTTTGCTGTGGACTGTCATTTTAAGACAGAGAGAGAGATTAAGAAGGTGAATCAGTCTGACTTGCAGCTTGTTTACATCGCTCGCAGCTTGTTTAGTTTTAACTGAGGACACAGACACTCAGAGTCAGACGGAGATGAAGGAGGAAAAATGGAAGGATTGAAACCGGGGAACTAGTGGCCAAGGGTCACTGTTTGGAACTTTCCTTTGCCCACAAGTGTGGGTTAATTATCGATTCACCGTACATCGAATGTGTGGTTGTCACTTTGTTTGAACAATAGGGGTGGATCTGATTTGGTGTATCCTGTGGAGACCCCTTATGTGTTAACCCTTGCCTGGCTGTGGTGTGGTAGTTCACTTGAAGACGATACGTCACTTTCGGTGAGAATTTGTATGTGGATTTGGAACAATGATGGATAAAATCTACAGCGACTGTTCTCTCGTTTTACCACCGTAGAACCTGTGGAATTCTACATATTTGCATGCTCTTGCCATTTACCCTGGATTACAAATCTCTCTCTCATCACCTATTCTGCGGTTGAACTGAACTTTCATACTTTACCATCTCAAGACTCCAAGCCTTGTTTCCCCCGAGCTCAATAGTTTGGGAGTTACATTTACACACATTTATAAACTTAACACTGTTAACTTCTGTTTATCTTGTTTAAGTTGCAAGATTACAAGTAGATTCTAATAAAGATAGATTTAACATCAAAACCAGACTCCAGGTGTAGTCTATTGCTGCTGGTTTGTTTCTAAAGCATTATGGTTCGTAAAAAATTTGGGGCGTGCGTCAGGGATATGAACAAATTTGGGGGCTATTGATCGATGAATTATCGATTTGATTGGGGAAATCCCTTTTGATTTATTTGTGTGTGGAAATCAGCAGCAATGGACATTTATAAATTTCTGGAAGTGCCAACCCCTGAGGCATCAGAAAAAGCCAAAAAGAATGAATTGCTGACTGTTGCTAATGGGCTGAATCTTAAGCAGGTAAGGGGGTGTGAAGGACCAGGGCAAGCATAAAACTGGGAGAGGAGGTAAAGGTAAACCAATAGGGGTTTTATTATAAAATATAGGCATCCACCCCCTTTTTCAGAGACTGGGATACCTGTTTCAAATGGTAATGATGTGCATTTCAATGTGTTCACCTCTCCGTCCTCGATTCTCTAAATGAAAGGGTTATCACATTTGATTTTTCTTTATAGGATGACCCAACCATTTCAGGGATCAGTCTATTGAAACTTCATTGCACTCTCTATAACAAATACTCTCTAACCACTTTGTTAATCCTCTGTGCAAAAAAAATGTCCATCTTCTGTAGCCCCTTGTTGCCCCAACCACTCACCTCCTACCCCTGTCATTGGCCCCACTTGCAGGTCAACTGTCTGCTGGTGTTCTCCCCCACCCCCCCCCCCCCCCAATGTGAATCCCTCTGCTCGCCACCATCGTGGGCTCAGACATTTCCACCGGGACAAACATCCTGTCCGCCCCCTCTCACACCATCGTTTTCCTTTCAATAAAATCCCTCCTCTCCCTCCCCAGGGAACTAGCATCATACCGACGGGCCGAACGGTCTCCTCCTACCTCTCGGCGACACATCAGACTCCGGCCGCAGAAGACGCTTCACAAAAGCCCCAACTTCCCTTGGAGGGAAATGGAAATAAATCAAAAAACGGACATTTACTCCGCTGTGATGTGGAGTTTGAGGCCGGAGCGGGAGGCGAACTCAGCGGGGATAACGCCCTCTGGACTTGTCCACCTCTGCGACTGGTGGTAACAAGTGATTGACATCGCTTTGCACCAATGGGAATAGCGCAGCTCCTGAATCCTCTGTTGACAGCGGTGGGGGAGGGCTGGTCACGCGATTATTAGCCCAGCTATTAAACTGATAAAGCCCGAGCTCAGCAGCGCATGGATGACGTAAGACGCTGTGCACGTAAGGGCAGATCCCGGTGTGGGAAGACCATGCGTGACGTCAGGCACGAGGGGGGTCTGTGTGATGTCACCTGTGGGATGCGCTCGCATTTAATTGCACCTTAATGTGCGTTTCTTAAGATTTCAGAGGGACAACAACATTTATCACGGGTTGCATTACTGAATCCAGTGTTGTGAGATGTAAAGTCCCCTGTTATGTGTCCGGCTGTGCCGTGTTGTTTGGGGGCTATTGATCGATTAATTATCTATTTCATTGGGCATATCCCTTTTGATTTATTTGTGTGTGGAAATCAGCAGCAGTGGATATTGATAAATTTCTGTAGGGTGGATGACTGAGTGAATCCCTTCCCACGTACTTCCTCATCCAGGTCATCCACTCTTGGTCTTTCTGGAATAATTCTTTGAAACTTCTCCGGACCCACTCCAATACGAGCACATCTTTTGCTCAGATAATAAGTCGGAAGTACAGGTCGGACTCTGCTCACCATACACCAACAGTGATCTGCCCAATGCGTTATAAAGCTATAGTATCGCATCCTTGCTCTTATATTGCTAACAGTACAGTTGTCATCCTTAATCAACTCAATCTGCAAGCAAACCTTTAGGGCCTCTTGCTCAAGGACTCACAAGCACTTATGCACCTCTAATTTTTTCAAGTTTCTCCCATTTATTTTTTTTCTACGCCCAATTACTTCTACCAAATGTACATGACTTGCATGCACTTTATTTCAACTGCTACTTTGCTGGCATTCTCCAGACCTATCGAAGTCCTTCTGCAGACTCCCGCTTTGCTCTAACTACCTGTCCCGTACCTATCTTTGTATCAACTGCAATGTTCGTCACCAAGGTATCAATTCCGTCATACATATCATTCAGATTTAACGTGAAACGATGCGGTCTCAATACTGACCCCTGCAGAACAGCATTAGTTACCGACAGCAAAACAGAATTGCCCACATTATTATGACTCTTTCTCCCTTGTCAGTACAGGTTTCTTTCCTGTAATTCCATGAGCTGTGATCCTGTTCAGCAGCCTCACGTGCAGCACCTTAGAAACATAGAAACCCTGCAGCACGTTACAGGCCCTTTGGCTCACAAAGCGATGCCGAACATGTCCTTGCTCTAGAAATGCCAAGGGTTACCTACAGTTCTCTATTTTTCTCAGCTCCGTGTACCTATCCAGGAGTCTCTTAAAAGACCCTATCGTGTCCGCCTCCACCACGATAGGTGGGAAAGCCTCTGACTATCCACACGATCAATGTCTCATTTTCTTGTACACCTCTATCAGGTCACCTCTCATCCTCCATCACTCCAAGGAGAAAAGACTAAGTTCACTCAACCTATTCTCAAAAGGCATGCTCCCCTATCCAAACAACATCCTCGTAAATCTCCTCAGCACCCTTTCTATGGCTTCCACATCCTTCCTGTAGTTTGGCGACCAGAACTGAGCAGAGTACTCCAAGTGGGGTCTGACCAAAGTCCTATATAGCTGCAACATTACACCTCGGCTTTTAAACTCAAGCCTGCAGTTGATTAAGGCCAATGCACAGTATGGCTTCTTAACCACAGAGCCAACCTACATAGCAGCTTTGAGCGTCCTATGGACTCCGTCCCCAAGATCCCTCTGTTCCTCCACTGCCAAGAGGCTTACCATTAATACTATATTCTATCATATTTGACCGAAGAAAATGAACCACATCACACTTCTTTGGGTTGAACTTCATTTGCCATTTCTCAGCCCAGGTTTGCAGACTATCAATATCTCCCCGCAACCTAACCCAACCTTTGTGTCATCAGCAAATTTACTAACCCGTACCTCCACTTCCTCATCCAGGCCATTTATAAAAGTCACGAAGGGTAGGGGCCCCAGAACCGATCCCTGAGGCAGACCACTGGTCACCGACCTCCATGCAGAATATGACCAGCCTACAACCACTCTTTGTCTTCTGTGAGCAAGCCAGTTCTGGATGCACAAAGCAATGTGCCCTTGGATCCCATGCCTCCTTACTTTCTCAATAAGCCTTGCATGGGGTACCTTGTTGAAGATCATCTGAAAATCCAAGCAAACAACATACACTACCTCTGCTTTATCTATCTTGCCTGTTATTTCCACAAAGTATTCCAAAAGATTTGTCAGTCAAGATTTCCTCGAAACAATCCGGCTGACTGCACCGAGCTGCCAGAGCAAGTGGCAGGGACGATTGTAATCTTTAAGAGAAGTTTGCTTAGGTCACTGGATGAGAAGCATATGGAGGGCTATGGTCCAGGTGGAAGTTGTTGGAACTCGGAAGATTAATGCTTTATCACGGACTAGACTGGCCGAATGGCATTTTCCTGTGTTGTAGTGTTTTATGACTCTAATGCCTTCACAATCTCTTCAGCTACTTCTTTCTGAACTCTGCGGTGTCTTATCTACCTTCAGGCCTTTCAGCTTCAAAAACACCTTCTCTCCTTGGTAAAAGCATGTATCCTCACTTCTGCCCCAGGTACTGCTGAATGTTTGGCATTTATGTAATAAATTTAATGACACAACTGTAGTGGGTGACTTCAATCTGCAGGAGGATTGGGAAAGTCAGATTGGCGTGAGATCGCAAAAGAGGGGATGTATTGAATGCAAACGAAATGGCTTTTTAGAGCAGCTGATGGTTGAGCCTACTCGGGGAACTGCTATCTTAGATTGGGTGTTGTGTAATAATCCAGATCTTATGAGGGGGGTTAATGTAAAGGAACCATTAGAAGGCAGTGATCATAATATGATTGAATTCCTACTGCAATTTGTGAGGGAGAAGCACAGGCAAGATGCATAGTATCTCAATGGAATGAAAGGGAATTTCAGAGGCGTGAGAGAGGTGATTCCCCAGGTGGATTGGAGAAGGATGCTGGTGGAGATGACGCTAGAGCAGAAATTGCTGACGTTTCTGGGAATAGTTCATAATGTACAGGATAGATATGTCCCACAGACATAGTTCTCAAACAGCGGGGCTAGGCTATCGTGGCTGACAAAGGAAGTTAAGGACTGTATAAAAGCATATAAGGTATTAAAAGTGAGTAGTAGGTTGGATAATTGGGTAGCTTTTAACATCCAACAACAGGCAAATTTAAAATAAAAGCTATAAGGGGAAAGGTGAAATATGACAGCAAACTATACAATAATATAAGCCAGTTATAAAAATATACGAAAGGGGGGCGAGAGTTGATATTGGACCACTGGAAAATGATGCTCATGGGGTACAAATGGGGAAGAGATGGTAGATGAACTTGATAGGTACTTTGCATCCGTCTTGTCTGTGCAAGACACCACCAGTGTGCCAGAGATCCGTGAGTGTCAGGGAACAGGAGTGAGTGTCATTGCTATTACAAAGGAAAACGTGCTAGGCAAACTCAGGTTCTTAAAGTGGATAAGTCACCTGGACCAGATGGACTACATCCCAGAGTCCTGAGAGAGGTTGCTGGAGAGATAACAGATGCATCGGTCATGACCTGTCAAGAATCACTTGATCCTGGCATAGTCCTGGAGGACAGGAAGATTGCAAATGTCAATCAACTCTTTGAGAAGGGAGGAAGGCAAAGTAAAGCAAATTATAGTCCAGTAGGCCTAACCTCAGTGGCTGGAAAAGTGTGGAGTCATGATAACAGATGATGTTTTGGGGTACTAGGAGACTAATGATATAATAAGACAAAGCCAGCATAGGTTATGTACAGGGAAATCTTGCCTGACAAGTCTGTTGCAGATCTTCGAGGAAGTCATAAGCAGGATGGACAAACGAGAGGCAGTGGATATCATTTACTTGGATTTTCAGAAGGTATCTGATCAGGTGTCACACATGAAACTGCTTAACAGGATAAAAGTCAGAAGTAATACTGGCATGGATAGAGGAATTGCTGACAGCCAAGAGGCAGTGAGTGGGAATAAAAGGGGCCTTTTCTGGTTGGCCAGCAGTGACTTGTGGTCTTCAGGGGTCAGTATTCGGTCCGCTACTTTGTCAGTGATCTGGATAATGGAACTGATGGGGTTGTGTGGCTCAGACTGTGGGAAGAGATTCACCACATCATCTCACCTACTGACTCACCAGTCAGTTCACACTGCAGTGAGGGATTTCACCTGTTCAGTCTGTGGGAAGAGATTCACTCAGTCATCTAACCTACAGAGACACCAGCGAGTTCACACTAGGGAGAGGCTGTTCACCTGCTCAGACTGTGGAAAGGGATTCACACAGTTAGCTAGCCTACAAGCACACCAGTGAGTTCACACTGGGGAACCGCCGTTCACCTACTCAGGCTGTGGACAGGGATTCACCAAATCATCTCACCTAGTGACTCACCATTCAGTTCACACAGCAGAGAGGGATTTCACCCGCTCAGATTGTGAGAAGGGATTCACTCAGTCATCTGATCTGCTGGCATACAAGTGAGTTCCACTGGGGAGAGGCCTTCGACCTGTGAATGTGGGAAGGCATTCACACGATCATCTCATCTATTAAAACACCAGCGAGTTCACACCACTTAGAGGCCGATCGTCCGCTCAGACTTTGGGAAGAGATTCCGTCAACTGTCTCCACCAAGGCTGCATCATTGTGTTCCACTGGGGAGAGGCCATTCACGTGCTGTGAATATGGGAAGGGATTCACTCAGTAATCTAACCTTGTAACACACGACCGGGTTCACATTGGGGAGAAAGTTTCAATAAGCTGTAGGCTGGATATTTGCCCATACCCATTGCTGAATGCAATTTCGACAGTGACTGGGGGAGTCTAGTACAAGAGGGCATGACTTAAGGTTTACAGGGCGCCCATTCAGAACAGAGATGCGATGAATTTTTTTTAGTCAGAGAGTGGTGAATCTGTGGCATTTGTTGCCACGGGTAGCAGTGGAGGCCAAGTCATTGGGTGTGTTTAAGGCAGAGATTGATAGGTATCTGAGTAGTCAGGGCATCAAAGGTTATGGTGAGAAGGTGGGGGAATGGGACTAAAGGGCAGATTGGATCAGCTCATGATGAAATGGTGGAGCAGACTCGATGGGCCAAATGGCCGATTCTGCTCCTGTGTCTTATGGTCTTATGTGATTTTTTTTCTCATTTGTGTTATTCCTCTTCCTCCTTCTGTCCAAAGTCGTGTTAATCTCAGTGGGTTTGAGTGTAAATAGTCTTTTCTAAACTTGTCATTTCAGTTCTTACTTATCTTTGTAAATTTTACTGATTGAAATGGGACTAAGATATTTTCATTAAAAAAAGTCAATGCCGGTATTGATGGAAGTGTTTATTGCCTTTGTTGTATTTGTTAACTATTGAGCTCTGTTCGGCAGTTTTTTAAAGCCTTGAAATAAATTTTGTCAAAGGTTTTCCCAATATTGCACTACTTTCTGTTGTCTTTGCTTGTTGATTTTTCAGATACGTGGTTATCACGAGTCCCGGTGAAGGGTCATGGCCGGAAATGTTGATTCCCATCCATAGATGCTGCCCGACCTGCTGAGCTCCTCCAGCATTTTGTGTGAATTTCTCTCGATTTCTTGCATCTGCAGGTCTTCCTGTTTCCAAAATATTTATATGTTTAGTGAAATAACAAGCTGGTCGTGGGTTTGTGTGGCTCTGTTGGTAAAATATTAAATAAAATCATTAGATAAGAGGTGGCATAGGGTTGGGCAGTGTGGAATCTGTGGGTAGTATTAAGGAACAGCAAATGTACAAAAAAATCCTTGATGGGAATTGTATAGTGACCCCAAAACAGTAGTAAGTATGTGGTCCACAAATTACAATGAGAGATAGAAAATGAGTGCCAAAAGGGGCAATGTTACAATAGTCATGGGGGATTGCCATGCAGGAGATTAGGAAAATCAGGATGGTGTTGGTCTCAAGAGGAGGAATTCCTAGAATGCCTACAAGATGCATTTTTTTAGAGCAGCTCGTGGTTGAGCCCACTTGGGGATCAGATATTCTGGATTGGGTGCTGTAATGAACCGGAATTAATTAGGTCACTTGAGTTCAAGGAACCCTTCGGGACAAGTGATCTTCATATGATCAAATTCACCCCGACATTAGAGAAGGAGAAACTAAAGTCAGATATGAATAAAAAGAGAATTAGAGAGGCCTGAGAGAAAAATTGGTCAAAATTGATTTGGAAAGAACACGGGCAGGGATGAAAACAGAGCAGCAATGGCTGGAATTTCTGGAAGCAATCTGGAAGTGACGGGATATACACATCACAAAGAGGAAGTAGTATTCTTAAGGTAAGGTGACAAAACCGTAGCTGCTAAGAGAAACCAAAGACAACATAAAGACCAAAGAGGGCACAGAACAAAAATTACTAGGCAGTTAGAGAATTGGGAAGTTTTAAAAATGAACAGAATGCAACCAAAACCATTAAGAAGGAAGAGATGAGATACATAGATGAGCTAGCCAGTAATATTAAAGAGGATACCATTTTGAATTTCAGGTACATATTGTGTAAAAGAGAGACAGAAATGGATACCAAACCACTGGAGAATGATGCTGGAGAGGGAATAATGGGGTGAGGGTGAAAGGTGATGGCTGATGAACTGAATAAGTATTGTACTCACTCTTATCTGTGGAAGGCACTGGCAGGAATATGGAAGTCCCAAATGTCAGTGGTCAGAATGTGTAAAGATACGTTACTCGGGAGTAAGTAGAAGGAAAGGCAATGGGCTGTGAATTTTTTTTTACTGGAAGGAGAAATCGATATTCATGCCTTCAGGTTGGAGCTACGCAGGTGGAATATGATGTGTTTCTCTTCAACCCTGAGGCTGTCAAGTGGAGCAACTCCAGCCATTGCTATTCTGCCATCATCCCTGCCAGTGTCCCCTTCCAATCAACTTTGGTAAGCTCTTCTCCAGTGCCTCCGTAGTTCCCCTCACTCCACTAATAATGATGCATCTTGTTTTACCTTTCCCCTCTCAAAGTGAAGGGTGGATTCAGTCATGTTATTATCACTGTATCCACATGCTCCCTTTACCAAAAGCTCCCCTATCAAATTTGGTTCATTCCAGAATTAACTTTTCCCTAGTGGGCACAATCGCAAAGGGAAGGTAGGTCACATCCGGAATTTTCAATTTAGCGGGCGATTTCCTCTGACGTATTGGGAAATCATGTACGAGGATAGTTACAGCAATGGCTTGCCATTGTTGTATTTGCCTTCTGCCGGGTGAGATTTTTTTTTAAGAGATCAACAGCTCTTAACCCAGCACGGATGGAGAGCATGCAAGGGTGCCGGCTGGATTCAAACTCAGGACCTCCCGCCACTGATGCCACTACGCCACCAGCCGGCTGCACAATTCCCAGCTGTTCTAAAAGGCATCTCATTGGTATTTTCCAAATTCCCTCTCCTGAGATCAAGCACCGATCTTATTTTCACAATCTACCTTCACCCATCCCACTCATGGACTATTTGTCTCACTCCCATCGGGGGTAGATACACAGCGTCCTCACCAGGACTACCAGCCTCTGGGACAGCTACTTTTCCCAAGCAGTAAAGCTGATAAATATCTCTACCCTCTAACCCACCCTTCCACAACACCAAACACCTCTATCATTTCCTGTCTGTCATCTTATATGCAGGCATCCTATGCCGAGCGTCACTTTATGAACATACAATCAATCCGTGCACTGTATATAAGTTGTGGATATATGTTGTTACCGTTGTGTTTCTGTGTTGCATTGGAACCGGAGTAATAATTATTTCGACCTCATTTACACGTGTCTGCTGGAAATGGAATTAAACAACCCTGAATCTTGAAGAAACATTTCAGCAGGCTGCAGCGTCACATTTCTGTCTCTCAGCGTTATTGCGCCAGAGCGCCACCTGGTGACAATGGAGTCCACAAATCAGGGGGTCCTGGTATTGTGGTAAATCACCACGATAAGAATGGGTGTAGGGGCTGGACGCCAACTGCACGTGGATGAAGTGCCAGAGATGCCCCTAACCTCTCTCCTCACCACTAGTCAGGGTCCTAAACAGTCCTTCCATATGAGGCAACTTTTCAACATCGTGCTTGTTGGGGTCATCTACTGTTTCCAGTTTTGCAGGTGTGGCGTCCTCGACATTAGAGAGACCCGATGTAGTCTCTGCATTCTGCACTCTGTCCCGATGCGATTCTGCAGATGTTGGAGATGCAGAGTAACATACACAAAATGTTGGAGGAAGTCAGGAGGTCTGGTAGCTTCTATAGAGGGGGTAAAGCCAAAGAGAGATTTCCTGCCGAGACCCTTCATCGGGACTGGAAGTGGGGAGGAGCCAGAATAAGATGGTGTGGGGAGTGGAAAGAGTCCAAGCTGGTAGGTGATAGGTGAAGCCAGATAAGAGTGAAGGTGAGTGGGTGGGGGAGGTGGGAGATGAAGTGAGACGCTGTGAGGTGGTAGGTGGAAAATGCAAAGGGCTGAAAAGGAGGAAACTGATAGGACAGGAGAGCGGACAATGGGGAAGTAAAGGGGAACCAGAGGGAGACGATCCGCAGTGGAGAAGAGAGAAGTGAGGAGACAGAATGGAAGAGACTGGCGTGTGGGTTGATGAAATGAAAACGTGGAGATAGAAGTTAAAGATATCGATGTTCATGCCATTGAGGTGTAAACTACCCGGATGTAATATGAGTTGTTGCTCCTCCAACCTGAGAGTGCATTCATCGTGTTAGTTAAACAATGAAACGGAAGGGAGAGTGGATTAATAGTTTTGCCCTGGGATCCCTATTAACTCAATCCTCTCTCACCTTAAACCAGTCCTCTCTGGTTGTTGATTCCACAAAAATGGGGTAAAAGAAAAAAATAAACATAGAAAACCTACAGCATAATACAGGCCCTTCGGCCCACAAAGTTGTGCTGAGCATGTCCCTAAATTAGAATTTACGAGGGTTACCCATAGCCCTCTATTTTTCTAAGCTCCATGTACCTATCCAGTAGTCTCGTAAAAGACCCTATCGTATCCGCCAGCAGCCAGCAGCACATTCCACACACTCACAACTCTGAGTAAAAAACTTACCCAGGATATCTCCTCTGTACCTGCTCCCAAGCACATTAAACCAGTGCCCTCTGTGGCAGCCATTTTAGCCCTGAGGAAAAGCCGCTGACTATCTACACGATCAATGCCTCTCATCATCAGTTTGCTGATATATAACATTGAGGAGGTGGGATACAAGGCGGACTGAGGATGACCCAGATGGTTGATGTATATCACTGAAGCGGGGTTGGGGGGTGTGAGGAGACTGGACAGAGGTTGAACAAGATGAGCAGATGGAACCAGGTGGGAGAAGGGATCAAGGACGATCACTGATGGTCCTCCAGCAACACATAGGTACTGAATGAATAGTACATACTATTGTACAAAAGATTCTAAAATGACAGAATTAGCAAAAATAACAAGAACTTTGCCAGATATACTTTGACCCTCACCAAAATTTTATCAACACACCACAGGAAGTTTCCATTCCGGACACTTCACGCTTTGCACGGTAACTACTCTGCCCGTGACTGTCAGGATCTGTAGAGACCTTTGGATCCAGATCAGCACATCACAGAAACCATTCTCCCCCCTAGACTTCCCAGTCCCTCGGTAAAGCAGGCAGTGAAATCAAAGATCCCCATAACCTGGGACGTTCTCCTTTATCACCCACCCCAGTCCGGGAGAAGACACAACAGCCATAACGCTCCATGACAAATGTGAGGAAACTCAGGAAACGAGGCGAGTTCGGGGGAAGTTAACGGGACTCAGTGGCCAACATCAGATTTCCCAACACAACAAGGAGGATGCGTGACCGCCCATCTGGAGATTGTGAACATGCACAAAGAGATCGTTACATCTGCGGTTAAATGGGAGGGGCAAATGGGATCACGTGACCGGTGGGGTCTAACATCCCAGGCATAGACTCCAGCTCCCCAGCATTCTGTGGAAATAAACAGACGCCCCTCACACCTCCTCTCACCTTAAATGTATTCGACATTTCAAAACCCAGGAAAAATATATCGTCTGTCCACTCTATCTATTCCTCTCGTAATCTGAAAAACGTCCATCCAGTCTCACCCCAGCCTGCGCCGCTCTGGAGAAAACAACACAAGTTTGTCCAGCCTCTGGTTATAGCTCATGCCCTCTAATCCAGGCAGTGTCCTGGTAAACCTCTTCTGCGCCCTCTCCAAAGCCCCGACATCCTTCCGAGAATGGGGGCGACCAGAACTGTATGAAACACTCCAGATGTGGTCTAACTAGTTTTACAAAGCTACAACACAACTTCATGATTTTTGAACTCAGTGCTTCAACTAATAAAGACAACCGTGCCATTTGCCTTCTTATCGACCCGATCAATCTGTGCAGTCTCTTTCAGGGAGAGATGAACTTGGAGTCTAAGATCCCTCTGATCATCGACACTGTTCAGGGTTTTGCATTTATCACTGTACTGTCTCATACATTCAGGGGTGCAGTGCTAGCAAAGCTCACCGGAGAGCCGCTCCGACACCTCTGTAAAAAAGTCAAAATAAGCAAGTACGGAATTTAACAACCCCGGATATTAAATAGAGGGAATTTTACGGAAGCGGGAGTGTTGGCTGGTGGGGACAAATACCACTAATAACATTAGGATATTTGATCGTTTTTGGTGAAATCCTGGAGCTGTGACTGTTTTTAATTTAGGTATTTGTGAAATTCCTTCTCGCTCGACCCGTTGTCCAAGGAAGCTAGGAAATACCTGTACACAAATGCAAGCATTTTTCCGCTCTTTCCAATTTGTACCATTCGATACCAGGAAGGAGCTATATTAAGCACGGAATGAACATCGAAACCTATGTTTAAGCGTCGAAAATAATGAAAGAAAAATTCACTGCTCGCTCATCTTCGGCCTGATTTTGATGAAATATTCAAGGTAATCATCCAAAATCTTCTTCTACACCTGGATAAATTTAGTTTTGCTTTGGAAGCCAAATGGAAAAAACAATTCTAGGCTACAAGCTAGTTTTACGTCATTTCATATCATTAGTAGCTGATTAACTCCTTGGCCTCGCTCCACCAACTGTAGTTGATTGAAAAGAGGCTCTTTTTCTCTTTGTGTTGATAGGAAAAGAGTAATTTAGTGAGGCAATGAATGAGATGAAATGCATTTCCAAACCTCCCAAATGGTTGCACTCCTCCCGTTAACATTTGTCACTTCCAAAATACAATATTTTCTATTCGTATAGTTGCGATAATAATTTATGTAAAGATTCAAGCTTCTTTAACTTTTTATATATTTAAACACTAAACAGGATGTACAAAGTTCGAACCATGTAACACCTGACGTGTGAGGATATTTTGAGTATCGATACTCACAGGTACACTTCAATATATTGAGAAAGGGATGGAGCAGTGGACCCAGAGTGAAGTGATCAGCAGGTGAGAGGTCGTAAAACGACAGAGAGGATGAGAGGGAGTGGGAGGGAGGGGTGTGAGGTAAATTTGTTCACCGGAAGGGGAAATCGATATTCATACCATCAGGTTGGGTGGGGGCACCCAGACGGAATATAAGTTGCTGATCCTGCACCCTGAGGGTGGCCTCATCTTGGCAAGGGATGGGATGACACGTCGGAACGGGAATGGGAATCGGAATTGAAATGTTTGGACACCGGGAAGTCCCGCTCGGAGTGTATAGTTCAAAAGTTAATTTATTATCAAAGCAGGTATTCATAAATAATGCCGTTTTTTCTTCTCCAGAGAACCACGAAACAAAGAAAGCATGAACATCGTTCAGAGAGAAAAAAAAACTCCCTCCCCCCTCCGCATCAAAAAGACGGCATCCCGATCATCAACCTCCAAAACCCACCCCTCCCGCACAAAAGGCTAGAAAAATATCGACACCCGTTAAAAACACTCCTACCCGGCACAACTGCGGAGGATCCGGTGTCTTCAGTGTAGAGGCGGCCGCATCGGGAGCAGCGGACACAACAGGCGACCCCGGAAGATTCACAGGTGAAGTGTCGCCTCACCTGGAACGATGATTGGACAATGGAGAGAATTCGGCCGTCCGGCCCTTTCACTGGGACACCCCGAACTCCACATCAAATCCGTCCAAACGAATCTGCGTGAACTTTAATGATCAATAAATATAAATCCTCACAGCGATCAGCTGTCTGAATGATCCGCTGACTCTGAGAGGAAGGGGTATCTATGGTCTACACTGTCAGGGTGTTGAGTTTACCAGGAGTCAAAGACTGTAGGGACGGGAGGTTTTCTGTTGACTAATACACTGTGTGTGGACCCCGCTGGCAATTCTGGTGCTGTGACCCGAATCGAGACAAACACCACGCTGCCCACTCCACCAACAACACGGTACAGCCGGACACATAACAGGGGACTTTACATCCCACAACACCGGATTCCGTGATTAATGTTCTTGTCTCACCGAAAAGTACATTAACCCTAACCCTAACCCTGCAATATGGTGTAAAATCCCGCTCCCCATACTAACACGGGTTTTTCAGACCAAATAACAAACTGCCGGAGGAACTCAATGGGTTGGACAGCATCTGTGGAGGGAAATGGATCTTCAACATTTCGGGCCGAGACCCTCCGTCAGGACTGAGAGTGGACGGGAAATAGTCAGAAAAAAGGTGAGGGATGGGGCAAGAGCTGGGGAGTGAGAGGTGGATCCAGGTGAGGGGGGAGGTGGTGAGGGGGGAGGTGGAAGGTGAAAATAGTGACATGGGAGGGAGGTGAGTGGTTGGGGCAACACGGGGCTGCAGAAGATGGAAATTAATTCCATAGAGGATGAACAAAGAGGTTAGAGAGTATTTGTTATAGAGAGTGCAATGAAGATTCACCTGACTGATCCCTGGAGAGGTGGGGTCATAACCTGAAGAAAGATCAAATGTGATAACTCTAAATGTCATTTAGAGAATCGAGGACTGAGAGGTGAACACATCGAAATGCAAAGCATCTTTACCGGTTGAATCAGGGATCCCAGTCTCTGAAAAAGGGGATGGGAATCAAGCCCGTGACTCTGTGACCTGGGGGTGGAGGGAAAGGGATCGGTGTAGATATGGTGTGGAAAAGTAGACATCTATCTGGAGTAAATATGGAATAATGTGGGGAATGCGGCGGATGGGTCGGGCAGTGTGTGAGGGGTGAGGAGCAGAGTCACTGGTTCAGGAGGGAGTCCCTCCACCCGTCACCCGATCCCGTTTCCTGTTCACTTTTTTCTGCAGATCTGCAGCATTTGTGGGTCACTGCTCGACGTGTACTTGTAGCTTCACCTTTGTCCCCTTCAGACAACGCGGTGAATCCGGAACAAATAGTTCCACACAATTAAAATAGTTTATTACTTTTACACAATTAGAATACTATATTACATTTTTATTTTTTCTATTTTTGTACTATATATATACTTATTCTAAATCACAATTGTTAAAATCTTTTGTTAAGAATTAGGTTCTACTGCTACCGCAGAGACAACGAATTTCATGGCATATTCCGGTGCTACTAAACCTGATTCTGATATTGATATGGGAGACCCACCACCGGTCACCTGATCCCAGTTACTGCAGATCGTAAAGTGAGATTGAAGCATTTTCCATATATTTGCTCTCCACAGAAATGACAACAGTTCAGTTTCCTTCTGTGGTTCCGGAGCAGAAGCTCAGTCTGTCTAATATTTCCACACAATTAAAGTGGGGAATTTGTTTATTATCATCACGTACTGAGCTACAGTGAAAATCTTGCCTGATGTACCATCCACAAAGATCGATCCATTACAACAGTACATTGAGTTACAGAAAAATAACTGTAACAAAGCATTATGCTGCAGAGAAAGTGCAGTGCAGATAGACATATGGTGCAGGGTCACATCAAGTTACATTGTGAGGCCGAGTCCATTTTATCATTTATTTGGCTTATAACCACAGACAGGAAGCCATTCTTCAGCCTGGTGGTACATCAGGTACATCTCTCTGCCAATGTGGGAGCGGATTTGCAGCAAGAATGTCCAGGTTATGAGGTTCTTTGAGTAGATGGCCTGCTTTTCCGAGGGAGGGGAAGTGTAGGGAGAGTCCATGGAGGGGAGGCTTGTTTCTCTGATGGTCTCTGCTCTCCAAAGTTCTCTGCAGTTCCTTGCAGTCATGGGCAGAGCAGTAGCCATACAAAGGCATGAAGTATCGACAAGGAGCTCAGAGACCTCGGCCTTCACCCTGCCTTGTGCAGCTGGATCCTGGACTTCCTGTCAGATCGCCGGCAGGTGGTAACAGTGGGCTCCATCTCCTCTGTCTCGCTGACCCTCAGGACACACAACCCACAGGTTTGTCTGTTTGGCCCTGTCATTTACTTTCTGTGCACCCGTGACTCGTGTTGCCACCCACAGCTCCAATCTGCTAATTAAATTTGCTGAGAATACTACATTGATTGGCCTAATCTCAAATAATAACTTTCAATCGATCAAATGCATCCTGACAAGGTTCAGTCCAAACAAACTTTTCACCCTTCTTCAGGAGATTAGTCAGAGGAAGAGCGACAGCAGCAAATTTCTTACAGAACTTACGGTAATATCCATTCATTCCCAGAAACCTTCTAAGAGCCTTCTTAGCAGTCAGAATAGGAACTTGAGAAATTGCCTGAACTTTTGCCCGAACAGGAGCCAACTTGCATTGACCTACAACATAGCCAAGACAGGTCACAGTGGCATGGCCAAATTCACTCTTAGCCAAGTTAACTGTAGGGCTGGCCTGGGAAAGCCTGTCAAACAGCTTTTCTACTGCAGAGATATGCTCTTCCCAAGTGTCACTCCCTGTGACTAAGTCATCAATATAGGCATCTGTGTGTTCTAACCCTCGAATTACAGAATCATTCTCTGGAATGTTACTGGAGCATTTTTCCTTCCAAAAGGAAAAAAACATTGTATTCATACAACCCAGATGGTGTCACAAATGCAGAACTTTCTCTACCTCTGTCCGTCAATGGAACACACCAATACCCTGTCAACAGATCAATCTTTGTAAGAAATTAGCTATTCCAACCTTATCGATGCAATCATCTATCCTAGCGATAGGATAGGCATCTGTTTTTGTTACTGCATTTACCTTCCCATAATCAGTGCCTCTGAGACCTACTGAATCTGTTTCCACACTTACAACAACTGCTCAGCCAATTTACATTTTCTACGTTCATGCGATATGGGTGTTGTTTAATCAGTTTGGCTTGACCAATATCTGCGTCATGTACTGAGACCGTGGTTTGCTTGGGAACATCGGGAAATAAATCTTTAAACTTCAGAATTAATTTCTTCAGCTGTTGTTGTTGCTTTGGCTGCAGATCAATATTTTCTGGAACAACGGAGTTCATTAGTCTAACTGGGACCATGTTTGGCTTGTGAAAAGTCTCAGACGAGTCAATTGTTTCATTCTCAGGGTTGCCAGATTCATATATTTTGACAACACACACAGATGGTGCCTGATTGTCAAAATAAGGCTTTATAATATTTATGTGTACCAGCTGTGTTAGTTTACTTCGGTCGTGTGTTGTAATAAATAATTCACATCATTAAATTGAGAGACTATTTCATACGGTCTATTGAATTTCACCTGAAGTGGATTCGTCAACATAAGGCAAGCACCTTATCCCCCACCCGGTATTTTCTTTCGCAACCCTGTTTAACAAACCAACACTTCATTTTGTTTTGAGAAATCTTTAAGTTTTGTCTTGCTGGGCTACAGAATTGGTGTAGTTTATTTTTGAACTTTAAAACATAGTCTAACAAGTTAACATGTACATCGCCATCAATCCACCGCTCCTTTTACAAGGTCAAAGCTCACCTCACTCTGCGACCAAATACGAGTTCAAATACAAAGCCCAATGATTCCTGAACCGACTCTCTTACTGCGAACAAAAGCAAATGTATTCCTTCATCCTAGTCGTTTCCATTTTCAACACAGTATGTCTTGATCATTGTTTTGGGGCTAGAGTGAAGTCTTTCTAAAGCCCCTTGTGATTTCGGATGGTATGTAGACGATGTAATTTGTTTTGCTCCCAGTTCATAAACTACCTGCTGAAATAACCCAAATGAAAAATTACTTCCTTGATCAGACTGGATTTCTTGAGGCAAATTGAATAAAGTAAAAAAAAAACTCGGTAAGAGCCTTGGACACATTTTTAGCTTTAATATTTCTGAGAGGCATTGCCTCTGGGAATCTGGATGCAGTACACATAATAGTTAGCAGATACTGATGGCCAGCTTTAGTCTTTGGCAATGGGCCAACACAATCCACTATAACATTGGAAAAGGTTTCACTGAATGCAGGTATAGGCTGGAGTGGGGCCACTGGGATGACCTGATTAGGTTTAGTCAAAACTTGACAAGTGTGACAAATCCCAGCATTAATTTCTGGTTTACCCTGGTTATCCCTGCTACTCTTTTCGAAACTCTTATTCAGGGTAAACATAACCTTATGAGTTAAAGCAAACTGATCTGCTAATCTAGCAGACTCCTGCATAGTGGCAGCATCATTTCCATCTAAATACGTCTTTATGTAATCAGGGACGCACTTTTTGAATTCTTCAATTCAAACCAACACTTTCAAGCTGTTAAAATCATCATTTACATTTTTATATGTGCACCAGTGGGCAATACACACAAATTTCTCATAAGCAAATTCCATATAAGTCTGGTTCACAGATTTCTTCAAATTTCTAAACTTTTGCTTGTATGCTTCTGGGACCAACTCATAAGCTTTGAGCACAGCCTGCTTTTCTAGGTCATAATGTGTGGTGCGTGGCCAGCTGGTTAAAGTGTTGAACTAGCGATCTGAAGGTCATGATTTTGAGCCTCAGCCAAGCAGCGTGTGTGTCCTTGAGCAAAGCACTGAACCACACACTGCTCCTGCACGTTTATAGCCCAGTGGCGATGATTGGGTCAGCATAAATAAATAAATAATCAGCTGCTTCAGCAACTGTCAAAGCAGAATAGGCATGCTAAGCCTTCCCCTTTATTACACTTTGAGACAATTTTCTGTCTGTTTTTCTGCCTCTCTAGCCTCAAACTGCCTCTGCCTTTCCGCAGACTACAGCTTTAATTTTTCTCACTTGTACTGGAGCTCAAGCTCACTAGGTTTCCTTAAACAAGTTAAACAAAGATTAACAGTGTTATGTGTATATATGTGTGTAAATATAACTCCCAAACTATTGAGCTCGGGGAAAATAAGGCTTGGAGTCTTCAGATGGTAAAGTATGAAAGTTCAGTTCGTCCACAAAATAGGTGATGAGAGAGATATTTGTAATTCAGGGTAAATGTCGAGAGAAGGCAGTTATGTCGAACAGCAAGGGAGATGAGGCTGAGTACAGAGCTATGGTGGAAATCTTGTCACATGGTACGAGCAGAATCATCTGCAGCTTAATGTGAAAAAGACTAAGGAGCTGGTGGTGGACCTGAGGAGGGCTAAGGCACCAGTGACCCCTGTTTCCATCCAAGGGGGTCAGTGTGGACATGGTGGAAGATTACAAATACCTGGGGAGACGAATTGACAATAAACTGGACTGCTCAAAGAACACTCAGGCTGTTTACAAGAAGGGTTAGAGCCGTCTCTATTTCCTGAGGAGACTGAGGTCCTTTGACATCTACCAGACGAAGGTAAGGATGTTCTACGAGGCTGTGGTGACCAGTGCTATCATGTTTGCTGTTGTGTGCTGGGGCAGCAGGCTGTGGGTAGCAGACACCAACAGAATCAACAAACTCATTCGTAAGGCCAGTGATGTTGTGGGGGTGGAACTGGACTCTCTGACGGTGGTGTCGGAAAAGATAATGCTGTCCAAGTTGCATGCCATCTTGGACAATGAATCCCATCCAATCCATAATGTACTAGTTAGGCACAGGAGTACATTCAGCCAGAGACTCATTCCACCGAGATGTAACACTGAGCATCACAGGAAGTCATTCCTGCCTGTGGCCATCAAACTTTTCTAATCTTCCCTTGGAGTGTCAGACACCCTGAGCCAATAGGCTGGTCCTGGACTTATTTCCACTTGCAAAGATTAACTTATTATTATTTAATTATTGATGGTTTTATATTGCTATATTTCTACACTATTCTTGGTTGGTACGACTGTAACGAAACTCAATTTCCCTCAGGATCAATAAAGTACATCTGTCTGTCTGTCTGTTCTCCAGGTTCCATAGTGTTAAAATGAGAGAACAATTGCTGTAGATTTTATCTGTGATCTTTACAAATCTACATACGAATTATCACCGAAAGTGACTTGTCATGAGGGGTATCATCTTCAAATGAATGACCACATCACACCCAGGCAAGGGTTAACACATAAGTGGTCTCGACAGGATATCCCAAATCAGATCCACTCCTATGGGTTAAATGAGGTGACAACCATACATTCGATGTACGGTGAATGGATAATTAACTCACCCTTGTGGGCATAGGAAAGTTCTAAACAGTGACCTTTGGCCACTAGTTCCCTAGTTTCAATCCTTCCATTTTTCATCCATCTCCGTCTGACTCTGAGTGTCTGTGTCCTCGGTTAAATCTAAACAAGCTGCGAGCAATGTAAACAAGCTGCAAGTCAGACTGATTCACCTTCTTAATCTCTCTTAAAATGACAGTCCATATCAAATGAAACCTAGGGATTCATAACAATGGCCACTCCCCAATATGAACTGACTTGTGTTCCAGTAGTTGGGATGACTGAGTGAATCCTTTGCCACATTCTGAGCAGGTGAACGGCCTCTCTCTAGTGTGAACTCGCTGATGTTTCTGTAGGTTGGATGACTGAGTGAATCCCTTTCCACAGTCTGAGCAGGTGAACAGCCTCTCCCCAGTGTGAACTGACTGGTGTGCCAGTAGGTGGGATGACCGAGTGAATCTCTTCCCACATTCTGAGCAGGTGAACGGCTTCTCCCCAGTGTGAACTCGCTGATGACTATGTAGATTGGATGAATGAGTGAATCTCCTCCCACATTCTGAGCAGGTGAATGGCTTCTCCCCAGTGTGAACTCGCTGGTGTACCAGTAAGGTGGATGACTCAGTGAATCCTTTCCCACATTCTGAGCAGGTGAACGGCTTCTCCCCAGTGTGAACTGACTGGTGTTCCAGTAGGTGGGATGACTGACTGAATCCCTTCCCACATTCTGAGCCGGTGAACGGCTTCTCCCCAGTGTGAACTCGCTGATGTCTCCGTAGGTGGGATGACTGAGTGAATCTCTTCCCACATTCTGAGCAGGTGAACGGCTTCTCCCCAGTGTGAACTCGCTGATGTCTCTGTAGGCTGGATGACTGAGTGAATCCCTTCCCACATTCTGAGCAGGTGAACGGCTTCTCCCCAGTGTGAACTCGCTGATGACTCTGTAAGGTGGAAGAGTCAGTGAATCCATTCCCACATTCTGAGCAGGTGAAAGGCCACTCCCCTGTGTGAACTTGCTGATGTGCCAGTAGTTGGGATGACCGAATGAATCCCTTCCCACACTCTGAGCAGGTGAATGGCCTCTCCCCAGTGTGAACTCGCTGATGAATATGCAGGTGGGATGACTGAATGAATCCTTTCCCACATTCTGAGCAGGTGAACGGCTTCTCCCCAGTGTGAACTCGCTGGTGTACCAGTAAGGTGGATGACTCAGTGAATCCTTTCCCACATTCTGAGCAGGTGTACGGCTTCTCCCCAGTGTGAACTCGCTGATGACTATGTAGATTGGATGAATGAGTGAATCTCTTCCCACATTCTGAGCAGGTGAATGGCTTCTCCCCAGTGTGAACTCGCTGATGAATATGCAGGTGGGATGACTGAGTGAATCCTTTCCCACATTCTGAGCAGGCGAACGGCTTCTCCCCAGTGTGAACTCGCTGATGTCTCCGTAGGCTGGATGACTGAGTGAATCCCTTCCCACATTCTGAGCAGGTGAATGGCTTCTCCCCAGTGTGAACTCGCTGATGTACCAGTAAGGTGGATGACTCAGTGAATTTCTTCCCACATTCTGAGCCGGTGAACGACTTCTCCCCAGTGTGAACTCGCTGATGTCTCCGTAGGTGGGATGACTGAGTGAATCTCTTCCCACATTCTGAGCAGGTGAACGGCTTCTCCCCAGTGTGAACTCGCTGATGTCTCCATAGGCTGGATGACTGAGTGAATCTCTTCCCACATTCTGAGCAAGTGAACGGCTTCTCCCCAGTGTGAACTCGCTGATGACTCTGTAAGGTGGAAGAGTCAGTGTATCCTTTCCCCCATTCTGAGCAGGTGAACGGCCTCTCCCCAGTGTGAACCCACTGGTGTGCCATTAGGTCAGATGACTGAGTGAATCCTTTCCCAGATATTCAGCAGATCACCAGCCTTTGCCCAGAGTGAACTGACTGGTGTGTCCACAGGTGGGAAGAATGACTGAATCCTTTCTCACACACAGAACAGGTGAATGGCCTTGCCCAGTGTGAACTTGTTGATGTACCTTCAATTGTGATAACCGAGTGAATCCATTCCCACTGTTTGAGCAGGTGAACAGCCTTTCTCCTGTGTAAAATGACGGGTTGCCAGTTGGTCAAATGACCGAGTGAATCCCTCCCCACAGTCTGAGCAGGAAGGATGGTCGATTGAATCCCTTGCTCCACTTCTTAAATATCTGGACAGAGACAACAAAACTGGTGTGCCGTGTTTGAACTTCCTGGAGACAAATTCCTTCTTGTTTTGAACCTGTAAAAAGATTTACAAAATCCATCAATGGGTTTAGGAAAACATTTCAGATGAGATTACTTGAGTTGCCAAGGTTTGATCTGGTATCACACTGTTACAGTGAGGTTCTATCCAAGTTGCGCAGAGAAATCATCTCCTGACTGGGCAGATTGCTGGTATCTGGAATGACCATCAATTCCCCGATGCTCTTCCTGTCTCTATAAGAATGGGGCATTTCTGCCATCTGCAATTTGTACCTTGGCTGAGTTGGACTCTCTCCATTGTTATTATTCCCTGTTCCTGCTGAGCTGCATGGGTGCCTGGCCCCACAGTAACTGAAACACTCTCACGCAATTAGCCTTTCTTGACGTGCATCTGGAATTTTCTTTTATGTATTATTAAAGTGCCACAGATTTAATGCCATATAAAAATTCCTGTTGAGGTGAATGGTTGGTCCGCACAGCTGTTGAAAAGACAGAGTGAATTTTTATAATATAGTATTTCACATTCTTGTAGAAAATTACAACACAGAAACATGCCCTTTGGGCCATCTAGTCTGTGCTGAACTATTTAATCTGCCCACTCCCATACCCCTACCATGCAGGTACCTACATGAACCTCTGAAATATTGAAATCGAGCATGCATGCACCACTTGTGCTGGCTGCTCATTCCACAACCGGATGACCGTTTGTGTGAAGAAGTTTCCCCTCATGTTCCCCTTAACATTTCACCTTTCACCCTTAACCCATGGCCTCTGGTTGTACTCCCACCCCATCTCAGTGGTAAAAGCCAGCTTGCATTTACACTATCTATGCCCCTCTATCACAATCAAATCTCCACTCAATCTCCTACAGTCCAAGGAATAAAGTCCTGACCTGTTCAATCTTTCCTTATAACCCAAGTACTCCAGACCTGGCAACATCCTTGTGAATTTTCTCTGAACTCTTTCTAAGTCCTTACATCTTTCCTGTAGGTTGGTGACCAAAACTGCACTTAGTACTCCAGATTAGGCCTCACCAATATCTTCTATAAGTCAACATAACATCCATCTATTGTTGTCAGTACTTTTGTTCATGAAGGCCATTGGGCTAAAATCTTCCCTTCCACCTCTATCTAACTGTGATACCACTTTCAGTGAATTAAGGACTTTCTTCTACAAGAGGTCCCTTTCTTCTACAACACTCCTCCGTGCCCGACCAGTCACTGTGAAAGACCTCCCTTGGTAAGTCAGACCAAAGTGCAACAACTCACACTTGTCTGCATTAAATTCCTTTTTCCATTTCTCAAACCATTTTGCCAGCTGGTCCAGATCGCACTGCAAGTTTAAATGCTTTTTTGGCATTGACTAGATGGGACAAGTAGCCTGTTTCTTTACTGAACTTCTCCATGTTTCTATGGCAGAGAAGCTGGCCAAACTTGTTTGGAAGGGGAAGGGTAGGAGTGACAATTGAGCAGCAGTGGCTGGATTTTCTGGAGCAATTCGGGGCCTGAGTGATTCCACAGAAGTGGAAGCATTAGAAAGACAGGAGGACACAACTGTGGCTAAAATGAGAAGCCAAAGCCAACATAAATGTCAAAGAGAGGGCAAACAAAAGAACAAAAACTATTCGGAAGCTTTGAGAAACCAAAAGAAGACAAAAAAAAATTCAGATGAGCTCAGTGCGTGGAATCATGATTTGTAGTCATTAATGGGACTCGGTAGCACCCAACAGTCTGAGGCATTTAGAGGAACAAAATATACGAGGCTTCAATTTCTCTTCAAAAGCAAGGTTCCCTGGACCAGTTACCTTTCAACTTTCATTTTGGCAGCTACATACAAACTCCGCATCCTCAAAAATTCACATCTGAAGGCCTCCCACTTACAGGTACTCCTTTGCCAGGAAACAACCTGTCCCAAACCACACTTGTCAGATCCTTTCTGATACCATCAAAATTGACCCTTCTGCAATTTAGTATCTCAACCCGTGGTCCAGACCTCTGTTTTTCCATATTTACTTTGTATCTCATGGCATTCTGTCACCACCCTGGATCATTTCCTAACAGCTTCTACATCGGGAATTCTACATACTGATTAAGGTCACATTTGACAAACTCTACCCGATTTAATCCTTTTACAGTATGGGAGTCCCAGTCAATATATGGAAAGTTAAAATCACTTACTGCAACAACCTTTGGTTCTTGGCATGGTCTGCAATCTCTCTACAAATATCTCTAAATCCCACAGACTGTTGGGTGTAAACAAGCCCCTATAATGGCTACAATATCATAATTCCCTGTCCTGAGCTCATCGGGCTTTCCTACGGTGCTTCTTGCATTGTGATATACACAGCTCAGCACATTCATCGCACCAGGCTCAACCATTTGATTGCTGACTCTGTCTGAGGTCTGAACAACATCTGACTTGTGTCAAGAAAACAAACTCCCCCTCAATGTCACAAAAACAGAGGAGCTGATTGTGGATTGCAGGAGGAATGGAGACACTCTAACCCCTGTTGACATCAAAGGATCTGGGGCTGAGAGGATGAACAGCTTTAAGATCCTCGGCATAAACATCACCAAGCATCTCACATGGTCTGTACATACCGGCTGTGTTGTGAAAAGAGGACAGCAGCACCTCTTTCACCTCAGATAGTTGAAGAAGTTGGGAATGGGGCCCGAAATCCTGAGGACTTTCTACAGGGACACAATTGAGAGCATCCTGACTGGCTGCATCACTGCCTGGTATGGGAACTGTACTTCCCTTAATTGCAGGAACCTGCAGAAATTGGTGCGGGACAGCCCAGTGCATCTGTAGATGTGAACTTCCCACTATTCAGGACATTTACAGAGACAGGTGTGGAAAAAGGGCCCAAAAGATATTGGGGACCCAATTCACCACAACCACAAACTGTTCCTGCTGCTACCATCCAGGAAATGGTACCACAGCAAAAGGACCAACAGGCTCCAGGACATCATCTTCTACCAGGCTATCAGACTGATTAATTCATGCTAATACAATTGCATATCTATGTTATACTGACTGTTCTATGCACAAACTATTTATTATAAATTACTATAAATTACACATTGCACATTTAGATGGAGATGTAACGTAAAGACTTCTACTCCTCATGTGCATGAGGGATGTATGTAAGAAAGTCAATTCAATTCAAATCACCCTCTCCACTATCTGTCCTGTCATTCTGGCTCCCATTCCCCCTACAAATCATTTTAACCACATCAGCACCCCCCTCCACCACACTTGCTCTCGCAGCCTTACCACTAGGATATTAGTCCCCTTCCTGTTCTGTTCCCCTAACTAATGAATCCCCTATCACTCCTTTGACTTTCCTCTGCCAGGTAATCCCCCCCAATACTTTCTAAAGTGTTCCACCTGTTGTTGTGTGGGATGGCCACAAGAGTGCTCTGCAATGGGTATGTAACCTCATTCCCCTTCCTGATTCTCGCCCAGTTTCCTGTGTCCTGCACCTTGGGTGGAACTCACCTCTCTTCATGTCATATGTATTACCCCCTCCAACTCCCGGATGATCCGGAATTCATCCATTTCCAGTTCCAATTCCTTAAAGTACACATAAATCATGTACTGTGTACTTTTTTTTTACCCAGTGACAACATGTGCACAGTGAATTTTATATAGAGAGGTATTCATTTTCACAGCTAGCAAATCACTGGCAATAAAAACTTTGATCTCCTCTGGGTTCTATCGAATTCATCTGCACTCTCACACAGCCTACGTAGCAGGCCTATAGCGGGTTATGAAGGATTTTCTCGCCAGAGCTTTTGCACACTGTCCATATGTGACTTGTTTGCTAAATGACGCTTTAAAAAGTCAGATTTCCAAATTTCACTCCACTTCTTCCCATTTGCAAATTCTCCAGCAACTTTTGCATCACCACAATACAGACAGGTAACAGCAGTTTCTGTGTTGTACATAAATATTTCCCCTGAACCCTCTCCAGATGACGGACGGTGATGAACTCGGTGATGGCAATGCCAAGGCAGTAGTCTGTCTCACTGGAGTCTGGCACATTTGTGATGTGAAAGATACTTGTTGCCCAGGACAAAGGTGTTTGATATTATCATGTACCCAGAGAGAATGGGTCAAAACATGTTCTCACCTGTAGAAAAGTTCAGAACAGGATGAGGTAGAACAAACAACACAGACACAAAATGCTGGAGGAACTCAGCAGGCCAGGCAGCATCTATGGAAAAGAGTACTAATGCTGAGTTCCTCCGGCATTTTGTGTGTGTCGCTTGGATTTCCAGCATCTGCAGATTTCCTCTTGTTTGTGATTGGAGGTAGAACAAAGGTAATTTTCTCTACTGCTGATGCAAAAGATTTTGTTCCCTTTCTCTGAGTTCCTAATCCTTGCCTTTATTATGGCCGGATCTCAGCTCTGTCTGAGAGATCCATCGGTTCCCATTCCCTCAGCAGCCGGAAGCTCCCCGGGGCCCGTGTACGGATCGTGGGACTGAGAGAGAGGGAAGAGAGCAGGTCTGTCCCGGGATTGTCGGTCACGGTGTCCGGATTTCACAGGAATTGTCCCGAAGTTGCTGTATAATATAAAAACACGGAGAATTGCTCTTACCTGCACCCGATACTCGGGGACGTCCTCAGCCTGACCCCTGCGCATTTCATTGGTGCTTCAGCGCCGGCGAAATTCTTAACGCATGGCCCTATGGGTAATCACGGTGCCATTAAACATTTCTGCAAGCACCGGTTCAATGTCCATACCTCATTTTTTTTCCCTGTGTATAGAAAAATCTGCAGCTGCTTTAACGCAGAAAGCGGCTCCCATAAACAATATACTCAATATCAACGTGTATCTAATGCCAAAGTAAAATGCAGATATAAAACACAGGAGATTCTGCAGTTGCTGGAAATACAGAGACGCACACACACAAAACGCTGGAGGAACTCTGCAATTCAGAGAGCAACTAAGCAGCGGAGTACACAGGCTAGGCATGCTGAAGAGGCTCGGCCTAAACATTGTCTATTTATTCCTCTCCACAATTGCTGCCTGAAATTAACCACCTTTTTTTCCGGTCAACCAGTTTACAAATGTTTCTGATCTTTCTTTTGTAGCCACATCCTACTGGTCTGATTCCTCCTCCTCCTCCTTGTAAACTCTAGACCCCTTCTCTCTCTCTGGAGCCCCAAAGCCCTGACTCAGGCTGGCAAATCTTCGGTTTCTGACTCTGCACCATCGAAGATTCGCTCGCTAGTCTGCTGTCAGACTTCAGAGGTGCATTGTGTTACGAGACCGCAGGTTTGCTTACTGTGAGTGTCGCTTTAAGTGCCTGAGTGAGGCGGGACTGTGACGTCAGACACAAGGAGAGAGAGAGAGAGAGAACGTCAAAACCACAGTCAGCTCATCGTCTTATTCACCCTGGAGAAAATCATACAGGTGTATAAGATGATGAGAGGCATTGGTCGTGTGGATAGCCAGAGGCTTTTTCCCAGGGCAGAAATGGCTAACACGAGGGGGAATAGGTTTAAGCTGCTTGGAAGTAGGTACAGAGGAGATGTCAGAGCTAAGTTTTTTAAGCAAAGAATGGTGTGTGTGTGGAATGCACTGCTAGCGACGGTGGTAGAGGCTGATACAATAGTGTCATTTAAGAGACTCTTAGATAGGTACATGGAGCTTAGGAAAATGGGTGGCTATGCGGCAGGGTAATTCTAAGCAGCTTCTAGAGTAAGATACATGGTCGGCACAGCAATGTGGGACAAAGCATCTGTAATGTGTTGTACATTTATATGTTTCCATGAAATTCACGGGAAATCTCCTATCCCACGGAGTGGTGACTAGTTGCAACCTGTCATCTCAGGGAGAGTGAGAGGGGAATGGCAGGGAGAGATTTTGATATACGGATATGGAACAGAAACATGGGCAGGAATCAGATGGGCTGAGTGGCCTTTCTAGTGTACATTGTGAGTGTGGTAGAGACAGTAAGTACCTGAGACACGGGATTTGATACAGAACTGATTTATCTTTCACAGATCCACAATATTAAACACCAGTCTAGTTTAAGGCTAACATCAGCAGAACGGACTCCTCCAAGGCTCACTGACCAGGGTTCAGTCCTGGGTGCGATGAGCAGCCGCAAGAACTGCAGAATCTGACAGTAACAGTCCCTCATGAACCTGCAGCTGCCATCAGTCACCGTGATGGCTAAACTTTTAACACAGAGATGATTTGAACTTCCTCCCTGATGTAGGAGCGCTCAGACCGA
Source organism: Hemitrygon akajei (assembly GCF_048418815.1). Lineage (NCBI taxonomy): Eukaryota > Metazoa > Chordata > Chondrichthyes > Myliobatiformes > Dasyatidae > Hemitrygon > Hemitrygon akajei. Next base: position 1,115,587 of record NW_027332025.1, on the reverse strand, counting down.
AGATGTAGGGGAGAAGGGGAAAAAAAGAGATAATGAAGTTGTTTGCACCGTTAGGGATAAACAGAGAGGAAGAGGTGGAAAGTTTCTTGAATGCATCTGTTTTAATGCTAGGAGCATTGTAAGAAAGGTGGATGAGCTTAGAGTATGGATTGATAACTGGAAATATGATGATGTATCTATTAGTGAAACATGGTTGCAGAAGGCGTGTGATTGGCAACTAAATATTCCTGGATTTCATTGCTTCTGGTGTGATAGAATCAAAAGGGCAAGAAGGGGAGGTATTGCAATGCTTGTCTGAGAAAATATTACAGCGGTGCTTTGACAGGATAGGTTACAGGGCTCATTTAGGGAGTCTATTTGGGTGGAATTGAGGAATGGGAAAGGTATAGTAACACTTATAGGGGTGTATTATAAACCACCTAATTGGGAACGAGAATTGGAGGAGCAAATTTGTAAGGAGATAGCCGATATTTGTAGAAAGCACAAGGTTGTGATTGTAGGAGATTTTAATTTTCCACACATAGAAACATAGAAAATAGGTGCAGTAGTAGGCCATTAGGCCATTCAAGCCTGCACCGCCATTCAGTATGATCATGGCTGATCATCCAACTCAGAACCCTGTACCTGCTTTCTCTCCATACCCCCGATCCCTTTAGCCACGAGGGCCATATCTAACTCCCTCTTAAATATAGCCAATGAACCGGCCTCAACTGTTTCCTGTGGCAGAGAATTCCACAGGTTCACCACTCTGTGTGTGAAGAAGTTTTTCCTCATCTTGGTCCTAAAAGGCTTCGCCTTTATCCTTAAACTGTGACCCCTCGTTCTGGACTCCCCCAACATCGGAAACAATCTTCCTGCATCTAGCCTGTCCAATCCCTTTAGAATTTTATACGTTTCAATAAGATCCCCCCTCAATCTTCTACATTCCAGCGAGTATAAGCCTAGTCGATCCAGTCTTTCTTCATATGAAAGTCCTGCCATCCCAGGAATCAATCTGGTGAACCTTCTTTGTACTCCCTCTATGGCAAGAATGTCTTTCCTCAGATTAGGGAAACAAAACTGCAAACAGTATGCCAGCTGTGGCCTCACCAGGGCCTTGTACAACAGCAGTAGAACCTCCCTGCTCCTGTACTCAAATCCTCTTGCTATGAATGCCAACATACCATTTGCTTTTTTCACTGCCTGCTGTACCTGCATGCCCACTTTCAATGACTGGTGTACAATGACACCCAGGTCTCGTTGCACCTCCCCTTTTCCTAATCGGCCATTCAGATAATAATCTGTTTTCCTGTTCTTGCAACCAAAGTGAATAACCTTGCATTTATCCACATTAGATAGATAGATAGATAGATAGATAGATAGATAGATAGATACTTTATTCATCCCCATGGGGAAATTCAACATTTTTTCCAATGTCCCATACACTTGTTGTAGCAAAACTAATTACATACAATACTTAACTCAGTAAAAATATGATATGCATCTAAATCACTTACTCAAAAAGCATTAATAAAAGCTTTTAAAAAGTTCTTAAGTAGTTTACTTAAATACATTAAATACAATCAACCACGGCACTTTAACATATCTTACTCCTGGCGGTTGAATTGTAAAGCCTAATGGCATTGGGGAGTATTGACCTCTTCATCCTGTCTGAGGAGCATTGCATCGATAGCAACCTGTCGTTGAAACTGCTTCTCTGTCTCTGGATGGTGCTAGGTAGAGGATGTTCAGGGTTTTCCATAATTGACCGTAGCCTACTCAGCGCCCTTCGCTCAGCTACCGATGTTATACTCTCCAGTACTTTGCCCACGACAGAGCCCGCCTTCCTTACCAGCTTATTAAGACGTGAGGCGTCCCTCTTCTTAATGCTTCCTCTCCAACACGCCACCACAATGAAGAGGGCGCTCTCCACAACTGACCTATAGAACATCTTCAGCATCTCACTACAGACATTGAATGACGCCAACCTTCTAAGGAAGTACAGTCGACTCTGTGCCTTCCTGCACAAGGCATCTCTGTTGGCAGTCCAGTCTAGCTTCTCGTCTAACTGTACTCCCAGATAATTGCATCTGCCATGAATTTGCCTACTCACCTAACATATCCAAGTCACCCTGCATCCTCTTAGCATCCTCACAGCTAACACTGCCGCCCAGCTTCGTGTCATCCACAAACTTGAAGACGCTGCATTTAATTCCCTCGTCTAAATCATTAATATATATTGTAAACAACTGGGTTCCCAGCACTGAGCCTTGCGGTACCCCATTGTTGACTGCCTGCCAATCTGAAAAGGTCCTGTTTACTCCCACTCTTTGCTTCCTGTTTGCCAACCAATTCTCTATCCACATCAATACCATACCCCCAATACCGTGTGCTTTAAGTTTACACACTAATCTCCTGTGTGGGACCTTGTCAAAAGCCTTTTGAAAATCCAAATATACCACATCCACTTGTTCTCCCCTATCCATTCTACTAGTTACATCCTCAAAAAATTCTGTAAGATTCGCCATACATAATTTTCCTTTCACAAATCCATGCTGATGTTGTCCGATTATTTCACCTCTTTCCAAATGTGCTGTTATCACATCTTTCACAACCAACTCTAGCATTTTCCCCACCACCGATGTCAGGCTAACCAGTCTATAATTCCCCGGTTTCACACTCCCTCCTTTTTTAAAAAAGTGAGGTTACATTAGCCACCCTCCAATCCTCAGGAACTAATCCAGAATCTAAGGAGTTTTGAAAAATTATCACTAATGCATCCACTACTTCTTGGGCTACTCTGGGATGCAGACCATCTGGCCCTGGGGATTTATCTGCCTTTCATCCCTTCAATTTACCTAACACCACTTCCCTACTAACATGTATTACCCTCAGTTCCTCCATCTCACTAGACCCTCGGTCCTCTACTATTTCCAGAAGATTATTTATGTCCTCCTTAGTGAAGACAGAACTAAAGTCGTTATTCAATTGGTCTGCCATGTCCTTGTTCCCTATGATCAATTCACCTGTTTCTAACTGTAAGTGACCTATATTTGTCAACCAATTTTTTTCTTTTCACTTATCTATAAAAGCTTTTACAGTCAGTTTTTATGTTCCCTGCCAGCTTTCTCTCATAATCTTTTTTCCCTTTCCTAATTAATCCCATTGTCCTCCTCTGCTAGACACTGAATTTCCTCCAGTCCTCAGGTGTGCCACTTTTTCTGGCTAATTTATATGTTTCTTCTTTGGACTTGATACTATCCCTAATTTCCCTTGTCAGACACGGGTGCACTACCTTCCCTGGTTTATTCTTTTGCCAAACTGGGGTGAACACTTGTTGTAGTTCATCCATGCAATCTTTAAATGCTTGCCATTGCATAGGAATGCTGAGGGACCAACCAGAGAGCAGGCCATTCTACATTGGGTATTGAGCAATGAGGAAGGGTTAGTTAGCAATCTTGTCGTGCGAGGCTCCTTGGGTAAGAGTGACCATAATATGGTGGAATTCTTCATTAAGATGGAGAGTGTCATAATTAATTCAGAAACAAAGGTTCTGAACTTAAAGAAGGGTAACTTTGAAGGTATAAGATGTGAATTAGCTAAGATAGACTGGCAAATGATACTTAAAGGGTTGACGGTGGATATGCAATGGCAAGCACTTAAAGATCACATGGATAAACTACAACAATTGTTCATCCCAGTTTGGAAAAGAATAAACCAGGGAAGGTAGTGCACCCGTGGCTGACAAGGGAAATTAGGGATAGTATCAAGTCCAAAGAAGAAACATATAAATTAGCAAAAAAAAAAGCGGCACACCTGAGGACTGGGAGAAATTCAGAGACCAGCAGAGGAGGACAAAGGGCTTAATTAGGAAAGGGAAAAAAGATTATGAGAGAAAGCTGGCAGGGAACATTAAAAACTGACTGTAAAAGCTTTTACAGATATGTGAATAGAAAAAGATTTGTCAAGACAAATGTAAGGACCTTTACAGTCAGAAACAGGTGAATTGATCATAGGGAACAAAGACATGGCAGACCAATTGAATAACTGCTTTGGTTCTGTCTTCACTAAGGAGGACATAAATAATCCTCCAGAAATAGTAAGGGACCGAGGGTCTCGTGAGATGGAGGAACTGAGGTATAGGTAAATTGAAGGGATTAAAGGCAGATAAATCCACAGGGCCAGATAGTCTGCATCCCAGAGTAGCCCAAGAAATAGTGGATGCATTAGTGATAATTTTTCAAAACTCCTTAGATTCTGAATTGGTTCCTGAGGATTGGAGGGTGGCTAATGTAACCCCACTTTTTAAAAAAGGAGGGAGAGAGAAACTGGGGTATTATAGACCGGTTAGTCTGATGTCAGTGGTGGGGAAAATGCTGGAGTCGGTTATCAAAGATGTGATAACAGCACATTTGGAAAGAGGTGAAATCATCGGACAAAGTCAGCATGGATTTGTGAAAGGAAAGTCTTGTCTGACGAATCTGTTACGTACCCTTGTCACGTGACTGGGGTTGAAGTTATACTGGACTTGAGGTAATGGTCTTGTGATGGTGGAGTGACGTCATTTTCCCGCCAGTAGAGGTCATGTGACAGGTTTTTTTTACAGGGTATAAAAGGAAGACCCACCCTGTCAGGTGGGGCAATTCGTGGCGGATTTGCCAAAGATGACTTCATGTCACTGCGTGATTTAATGTGATGACGCAGTTTAGTTGAAAAATGAAGTTTTATCTAATGCCTAAAGTTTAAAAGGTCATTGCCAGCGGTTTCTTTGCTGGTGGAGAGTGAAGATAAGAATTTGGAAGATAAAGATCGAGGAGAATCGATTTTCGACGGTGGAAAGTTCGACCTTGTGTGATCCTCATTCGGAAGGATTTCGTTGACTGTTCTCGTGTTAATCTCCGCTGGGATAGCGGGAGATTGAGAATAGTGTGGAAGGAAGGTCAGTGCCTTTAAGCCGTTATATTTCATAAAATTCTTCGTGGGAAAGTTCGACGCCGGGGAATCGAAGGACAACGACGTGGAAGAGAATTTAAATCGCCTTAAAAAGTCTCTCCTTTTAAATGGACTGTGAGCTTTTGAACTTTCGGCATACCGCTTTAAAGAACTTTTTTTTCAATACCGCTTTAAGAACTGTTTGAACTGCAACGCTATTAAGAACTGTGAATCTGCCGTACAGCAGCTGAATTCCGGTTTAGCTAATGTTTGTTTACTTTTGGGGGGGTTGTTTTCAGTGTTTAATAAACGTGTTATTTGTTATAAAAACCCTTGCCTAACTCATATATATTTATTGTTGCCTGAATACGTAACATAAATATGGGGGCTGCGTCCGGGATTGGATCGTTTGAGTTTAAATGCTTGTTAACTTTTGAATCGGTGTTTTGGTAACGGGGAATGTTGGATTCTTTTGTTTGATTGGCTTGTGAGTGGTATTCGGCAACGATGAATATTGATGAGTTTCTGGATTCGCCAGCCGCAGATTTGTTAGCGAAGGCGAAAAAAACTGATGTATCTGAGATAGCTCGTAGATTGCAACTTAAAGGTATTTTGAAGACTACATCAAAGGCTGTAATACAGAGAAAAATCGCATCACATTTTGTGGCTTCGGGTGATTTTGATGAATCGATTTTAGAATCGTTTCCAATAAGTAATCTGGAGATACAGTTGCAAATTGAACAAATGAAGTTGGATCAAAGTAAAGCAGAATTGGAGCCTTATAAATTGGAAGCTGAACAGAAAGAGAGTTTGAATATGCAATGGCGAATTTAAGGTCTGGGAATCAGTCTTCTGATTCTAAAAAACCGTTTGTTGCTAGCCAAGAAATTAAATTGGTCCCTCCTTTTAGTGAAACAGAAGTGGAAAGATATTTTCAACATTTTGAAACTATTGCTCGGATATCAGACTGGCCGAAAGATAAATGGTCAGTGTGGTTACAGAGTGTAATTAAAGACAAAGCACAGCAAGTTTACACAGCTTTAACTGCTGCGCAAGCATTAGATTGATATTGTGAAAACGAATATTCTCAAAGCATACGAATTAGTCCCAGAAGATTATAGGGAAAGATTCAGGAGTTTGAAAAAGTCTGTGGAAAAGACTTATGTGGAATTTGCCTATGATAAAGCTATGTATTTTGAGAGATGGGTTTCTTCTAAAAATGTAAATGGGGACTATGATACATTGAGAGAGCTGATTTTAATGGAGGAATTTAAAAGAAGCATTCCTGTTGAAGTAAGGACCTACTTAAATGAGAGGGATACGGATAAATTGCAGGACTGTGCTAGATTAGCTGATGAGTATGTTTTAATCCATAAGAATAAATTTCCTCAGGGTAGAATTTTTAAGAGGAAAAATAATATGGAGACTCAAGGTAAATCAGAAATTAAATCAGAGGTTAATGAGAGAGGTAAGGAGGAAGGAAAACCTGTGAAGGAAAGACAGTTTGGTCTTATTTGTAACTATTGTAAGAAGCTTGGCCATGTAATAGCTAACTGTTTCAAATTGAAAAAGAAAGAGAAGGAAGCAGTTCCAGATGCTTGTGTGCAACATACTGAAGCACCTGTAAAGTTACAGGGTTTCGTAAACACAAATGAGGATTTGTTAGAGTCTGACCAAGTTAGAAATGGATATGATCATTTTATAACTGAAGGGCTTGTATCCTTGAAAGAAGGATCTACTCTGGTGCCAATAAAAATCCTTAGGGATACTGGAGCTTCTCAATCACTGATGTTAGACAATGTGTTGAAGTTTAATGAAGAGAGTGATACTGGTGAGGTGAATTACATAAGAGGTGTTGGAAGTGATTTTATGCCTGTACATTTACATAAAGTAAATTTAAAGTCAGGGATAGTTACAGGATTTGTTAAAGTAGGATTACAACATAGCTTACCTGTGAAGGGTATTTCTTTCTTGTTAGGTAATGACTTGGCAGGTGGACAAGTTTTTCCTGAAGTACATTTGACAATGGAGTCAGAGGAACCAGAGATGAATTCTAACACAGATTCTTCCTGTGTTGTGACTAGAGCTATGGCTAAAAAAATTGATGTGCAGAATGAGGTTGTTACTCATGACTGTTCAACTCAGGATTCGAGTTTTGAGGATATAACCATATAACAATCACAGCACGGAAACAGGCCATTCCAGCCCTCCTAGTCCGTGCCGAACTCTTAATCTCACCTAGTCCCACCTACCCGCACTCAGCCCATAACCCTCCACTCCTTTACTGTCCATATACCTATCCAATTTTACCTTAAATGACACAACTGAACTGGCCTCTACTACTTCTACAGGAAGCTCATTCCACACAGCTATCACTCTCTGAGTAAAGAAATACCCCCTCGTGTTTCCCTTAAACTTTTGCCCCCTAACTCTCAAATCATGTCCTCTCGTTTGAATCTCCCCTACTCTCAATGGAAACAGCCTATTCACGTCAACTCTATCTATCCCTCTCGACATTTTAAATACCTCGATCAAATCCCCCCTCAACCTTCTACGCTCCAATGAATAGAGACCTAACTTGTTCAACCTTTCTCTGTAACTTAAGTGCTGAAACCCAGGTAACATCCTAGTAAATCGTCTCTGCACTCTCTCTAATTTATTGATATCTTTCCTATAATTCGGTGACCAGAACTGTACGCAATACAGGATGTGTCAGAGACTTTCTTACCTTCGTTGTTTGAACAAGATTCTGGGAGTAAGTCTGACTATGAAGATTTATCTCTGTCTCGGAAGGAGATGATAGCAGAGCAGAATAGAGATCCTGAGATTATAAAATTAAGGGAACAAGCTTTACTAGGTAGTGAAATTGAGAAGGTGTCAGTAGGATATTACTTGGAAAAAGGAGTGTTGATGAGGAGGTGGAGGTCGCCTACAATTCCTGCAAGTGAGGAATGGAATGTTGTTTATCAGGTGGTTGTTCCTAAAGTTTATCGGAATGAGATTTTGACTTTAGCTCATAGTGTGCCTTTAGGTGGACATCAAGGGGTAAGGAAAACTGTGGACAAGATTTTAAAGCATTTTTACTGGCCTGGTCTAAGAAAAGATGTGGCGATGTTTTGTAAGACGTGCCATACTTGTCAAATTGTGGGTAAACCAAATCAGGTTACACCAGTAGCTCCATTACAACCTATTCCAGCATTCGGTGAACCGTTTTCTAAAGTTAGTGTAGATTGTGTTGGTCCATTACCAAAGACAAAAACTGGTTATCAGTATTTGTTGACTATCATGTGTACTTCGTCTAGGTTTCCAGTGGCAGTACCACTTAGGAATATAAAAGCTAAAACTGTGACGAAGGCTCTTATAAAATTCTTTACTTATTTTGGATTGCCTAAGGAAATACAAACTGATCAAGGCAGTAATTTTATGTCTCGATTGTTTCAACAGATAGTTTATAAATTGGGAGCTAAGCAAATCACTTCATCTGCATACCATCCAGATTCGCAAGGTGCCTTGGAGAGGTTTCATTCTACCCTCAAGAATATGATTAGGACATATTGTGTGGAAAATGAAAGTGACTGGGATGAGAGTATAAACTTACTTTTATTTGCAGTAAGGGAATCGGTACAGGAATCTTTAGGTTTTAGTCCATTTGAACTTGTGTTTGGGCATAGAGTTAGAGGACCTTTAGCTTTATTGAAAGAACAGTGGATTAGTAAGGAGGTACACACTAATTTGTTGGACTATGTTTTGAAATTTAAGGACAGGTTACATAAAGCTTGTAGCTTAGCCAAGGAAAATTTAAAGTTGGCTCAGGAGAAAATGAAAACTTGGTATGATAAAGAAGCTAGGATGAGGATGTTTAAGCCTGGAGATAAGGTGTTGGTTCTTTTCCCAGTGCAGACAAATCCTTTACAACTAGATTTCATGGTCCTTATGAAATTGTGTCTAGAATCAATTATGTGGATTACGTAATAAAAACTCCAGATCGTAGAAGGTCAACACAACTTTGCCACATAAATATGATTAAACCATATTTTGGGAAACAATCTGATACTGTGACTGCTGTGGTTAGTGAGAATGAGTTTGATTTAACTGGGAACATGACAGATGGTTCATCTGACTTTCATTCTAAATCTAACATTGTTTCTGTTAGGTTACCTAATTCGACCATTCTGGAAAATATGGATGAGAAATTAGCACATTTACAGCTAGAGCAGAAACATCAGATGAAGGAATTGATTTTTAAGTATAAGGATTTGTTTCCAGATGTTCCGAGAAGGACTACTATAGCTTCACGTGATGTAGATGTTGGAGATGCCAAACCTATTAAACAACATCCATATAGGATGAACATGGAAAAATGTGAACTTGCTGAGAAAAAAATTGAATACATGGTAGAGAATGATATTATTAGACATTCTAACTCGAATTGGAGTTCGCCATGTGTTATGGTGCCAAAACCTGATGGTAGTATTAGGTTTTGTATGGACTATAGGAAGGTGAATGCTGTAACGAAAACAGATGCATATCCAATTCCTAGAGTAGATGATTGTGTAGATAAGGTTGGAAAAGCAAAGTTCCTTACAAAGATTGATTTATTGAAAGGGTATTGGTGTGTTCCATTAACGGACAGAGGTAGAGAGATTTCTGCATTTGTAACTCCATCTGGGTTATATGAGTATAATGTTCTTCCATTTGGGATGAAGAATGCCCCAGGTACTTTCCAGAGGATGATTAATTCTGTGATTCAGGGATTGAAAGATACTGAAGCTTATATTGATGATTTAGTGACAGGAAATGATACTTGGGAAGCACACATAATTGCGGTGGAGAAATTGTTTGAAAAGCTTTCAAAAGCTAACTTGACTATTAATTTAGCCAAGAGTGAATTTGGACATGCCACTGTGACTTACCTTGGTTATGTTGTAGGTCAAGGTAAGGTAGCTCCTGTTCAGGCAAAAGTTCACGCAATTTTAGAGATTCCCACTCCGATGGGGAAAAAAAACTCTCAGAAGATTTTTGGGAATGGTAGGATATTATCGAAAATTTTGTAAGAATTGTGCTAATGTTGCCCTTCCATTAACTAACCTTCTGCAGAAGAATGTGAAGTTTGTGTGGACAGTGCCTTGTCAGGAAGCATTTGAAAAATTGAAAACAATGATATGTCAACAACCTGTGCTTAAGGCACCTGACTTTGGAAAACCTTTTTCATTAGCTGTAGATGCTACTGATGAGGCTGCGGGAGCAGTATTGATGCAAAGGAATGAGGGTGATGAGGTTGATCATCCAGTAGCATACTTTTCTAAGAAATTTAATAAGCATCAAAGATACTATTCAACAATAGAGAAAGAATTGTTATCTCTTGTTTTAGCCTTGGAATATTTTGAGGTATATGTTGGTACAACTCAAAAACCACTTATTGTTTACACTGATCATAATCCGTTAGTTTTTCTAAGTAAGATGAAAAACAAAAACAGAAGATTATTAAATTGGGGTTTGATGTTACAAGAGTGCAATATTGTGATAACTCACGTTAAAGGTAAAGATACTGTGGTTGCTGATTGTCTATCTTGATGTTGAATATACAATGTAATTTTTTTTTGGAGTTGTTTTTTTAATTGTAACACACCTACTGTATTGTATATTGTGTATGTTATATAATTTATACATTTGTTTTTCTTGTAAGTACTTGTTAAAATTTTTGTTCTTGTAAGACCAAAAATGTTTTTTTTGGAGGGAGGTGTTATGTACCCGTGACACATGACAGGGTACCCTTGTCACGTGACTGGGGTTGAAGTTATACTGGACTTGAGGTAATGGTCTTGTGATGGTGGAGTGATGTCATTTTCCCGCCAGTAGAGGTCATGTGACAGGTTTTTTTTACAGGGTATAAAAGGAAGACCCACCCTGTCAGGTGGGGCAGTTCGTGGCTAGATTTGCCAAGATGACTTCATGTCACTGCGTGATTTAATGTGATGACACAGTTTAGTTGAAAAATGAAGTTTTATCTAATGCCTAAAAGTTTAAAAGGTCATTGCCAGCGGTTTCTTTGCTGGTGGAGAGTGAAGATAAGAATTTGGAAGATAAAGATCGAGGAGAATCGATTTTCGACGGTGGAAAGTTCGACCTTGTGTGATCCTCATTCGGAAGGATTTCTTTGACTGTTCTCGTGTTAATCTCCGCTGGGATAGCAGGAGATTGAGAATAGTGTGGAAGGAAGGTCAGTGCCTTTAAGCCGTTATATTTCATAAAATTCTTCGTGGGAAAGTTCGACGCCGGGGATAGAAGGACAACGATGTGGAAGAGAATTTAAATCGCCTTAAAAAGTCTCTCCTTTTAAATGGACTGTGAGCTTTTGAACTTTCGGCATACCGCTTTAAAGAACTGTTTTTTTTTCAATACCGCTTTAAGAACTGTTTGAACTGCAATGCTATTAAGAACTGTGAATCTGCCGCACAGCAGCTGAATTCCGGTTAAACTAATGTTTGTTTACTTTTGGGGGGTTTGTTTTCAGTGTTTAATAAACGTGTTATTTGTTATAAAAACCCTTGCCTAACTCATATATATTTATTGTTGCCTGAATACGTAACAAATCTTATAGAATTTTTTGAAGATGTAACTAGTAGAGTGGATAGGGAGAGCCAGTAGATGTGGTATATTTAGATTTTCAAAAGGCTATTGACAAGGTCCCACACAGGAGATTAGTGTGTAAACTTAAAGCACATGGTATTGGGGGTATGGTATTGATGTGGATAGAGAATTGGTTGGCAGACAGGAAGCAAAGAATGGGAGTAAACGGGACCTTTTCAGAATGGCAGGCAGTGACTCGTAGGGTACCGCAAGGCTCAGTGCTGGGACATCAGTTGTTTACAATATATATTAATGATTTAGATGAGGAGATATATGACAGAAGAAAAACAAAGACAACTTGTTAATAAAAAACTACAATATAATACACTCCAGACATATCGTACAGAAAAAGTAATTATGAGAACTAAACAGAAATATTACAAATTAGGTGAAAGATCACATAAAATTCTGGCTTGGCAGTTGAAAACAGAACAGGCTTCTAAAACAATAAATGCAATTAGAACAAGTGTAAATAAGATTACTTATAAACCTTTAGAAATTAATGAAACTTTAAAAAAAATTTATACTGAACTATATCAATCAGAATCACAAAATAAGATTGCTGAGATAGATAAATTTTTATCACAAATAACCCTTCCAAAATTAAATTTGGAAGAACAGAAAGGATTAGATAGGCCCTTTATATTAAAAGAGGTTGAAGAAGCTTTAGGATCACTTCAGAGTAATAAATCCCCAGGAGAAGATGGTTTTCCTCCTGAATTTTATAAAAAATTTAAAGATTTATTAATTCCTCCTTTTATGGAATTAATATACCAAGTGGAAAGAATGCATAAACTCCCACAATCTTTTTTAACAGCGATCATAACTGTATTGCCAAAAAAAGATAGGGATCCTTTAAAACCAACATCATATAGGCCTACTTCTTTGTTGAATACAGAATATAAAATAATCGCAAAAATTTTATCTAATAGAATATCTAAATATTTACCAAAATTAATACATATGGATCAAACAGGTTTTATTAAAAACAGACAATCAATGGATAATATAACCCGGTTACTTAGTATAATTCATTTGGCACAAAAAAGAGAGGAAATGAGTGTGGCAGTTGCTTTGGATGCAGAAAAAGCATTTGATAGATTGGAATGGGATTTTTTATTTAAGGTATTGGAAAAATATGAGTTAGAAAAATCTTTTATACAATGGATTAAAACCTTAAATACTAATCCTCAAGCTAAAGTAGCTACAAATGGTCAGATTTCAACACCATTTTGCTTAACGAGGTCAACTAGACGAGGCTGCCCATTATCACCTGCTTTATTTGTATTGGCAATAGAACCATTAGCTGAATTAATTAGAACAGATTCAGACATTGGGAGCTTTAGAGTTAATCAAGAAGAATATAAGATTAATTTATTTGCTGATGATGTTTTGATTTATTTAACAAACCCATTGCAATCTTTGCAAAGATTATCTTTTAGATTGGAAGAATATGGGCAAGTATCAGGGTATAAAGTACATAAGAACATAAGAGATAGGAGCAGGAGTAGGCCAATCGGCCCCTCAAGCCTGCTCCGCCATTCAACAAGATCATGGCTGATCCAATCTTAACTCTAGTTTTCACCGAATCCCACAAGGCAACAGTGCCAACCAACAGGGCACCATGCCGCCCATTTTATTTTATTATTCATCCCACCCAAACCCATGTGATCACCCGGGGGAAAAAAAACGAGTTGCCAATTGAGGAGAAAAAATCTGGAAAATTCCTCTCCGACCCATCCAGGCTATCAAAAACTGGTCCAAGAGATCACATGGCTGATCTAAACCTAGCCTCATGTCCACTTACCTGCTCGCTCACCATATCCCCTAATGCCATTTTTATCCAGGAAAATGTCTATCTCCGTTTTGAATTTATTGAGTGTAGTAGCTTCCACAGCTCTCTGGGGCAGTAAATTCCACAGCCCCACTACCCTCTGAGTGAAGAAATTTCTCCGCATCTCAGTCCTGGAACGGCATCCCCTTATTTTAAGATTATGCCCCCTAGTCCTAGTTTCACCCATCAATGGGAACATTCTCCCCGCATCCACCCGATCAAGCCCCTTCACAATCTTATATGTTGCAATAAGATTGCCTCTCATTCTTCGGAACTCCAATGAGTAGAGTCCCAATCTACTTAACCTCTCATCATACATCAACCCACCCATCCCCGGAATTAACCTAGTGAACCTTCTCTGCACTGCCTCGAGAGCCAGTATGTCCTTTCTTAAATATGGACACCAGAACTGCACGCAGTACTCCAGGTGTCGTCTCACCAATACCCGGTACAACTGCAGTAAGACCTCCCTGTTCTTATACTCCATCCCCCTAGCAATAAAAGCCAGCATTCCATTGGCCTTCTTGACCACCTGCTGCACTTGCATACTAACTTTTTGTGTTTCCTGCACCAGGACCCCCAGATCCCTTTGCACAGAAGCACTTTCCAGTTTCTCTCCATTTAGATAATAACTTGCTCTATTATTTTTCCTGCCAAAGTGCAAGACCTCACACTTGTCAGTATTATATTTCATCTGCCAAATGTCTGCCCAATCACTCAGCCTATCTATGTCCCCCTGCAGGGTTTCAATGTCCTCCGCACTCATTACACTCCCTCCCATCTTTGTGTCATCAGCAAACTTCGATACGTTGCACTTAGTCCCTTTCTCCAAATCATTAATATAGATTGTAAAGAGTTGGGGTCCCAACACCGACCCCTGCGGAACACCACTAGTCACCAACTGCCAGTCTGAGAATAAACCATTTATCCCAACTCTCTGTTTTCTGTTAGAAAGTCAATCCTCCACCCATGCCAGAGTATTATCCCCAATCCCATGATTTTTTACTTTAAGTAATAATCTTTGGTGTGGCACCTTGTCAAATGCCTTTTGGAAGTCCAAATACACCACATCCACTGGTTCCCCTTTATCTACCCTATATGTTATGTCGTCAAAGAACTCCAACAAATTTGTCAAACATGACTTCCCTTTTGTAAAGCCATGCTGACTTTGTCCTATTAAGCTATGTTTATCCAAATGCCTTGTTACTGTTTCCTTAATTATCGATTCCAACATTTTGCCAACCACAGATGTTAGGCTAACTGGCCTATAATTCCCCGCCTTCTGACTATTGCCCTTTTTAAATAAAGGAGTTACATTAGCATTTTTCCAATCTGCCGGGCCACTGCCGAGTCCAGCGAGTTTTGAAAAATTATCACTAATGCATCCACAATCCCGACCGCCACTTCCCTTAAGACCCTAGGATGCAAGCCATCTGGTCCAGGGGATTTATCCACCTTCAGTCCCATTAATTTATCAAGTACCATTTCCTTGGTGATTTGAATCGTAGTTAGCTTCTCTCCCCCTCGAGCCCCCTGTTTATCGAGTGTTGGGATAATTTGAGTGTCCTCTACTGTAAAAACTGATACAAAATATTTGTTCAGCGTTTCCGCCATCTCCATGTCCCCTACCATTAATTTCCTGATCTCATCTTCTAGGGGACCAACATTTACTTTAGCCAGCATTTTTCTTTTTATGTAACTATAAAAACTCTTACTATCTGCTTTTATGTTTATCGCCAATTTACTTTCATAATCTATTTTCCCCTTCTTAATCAATCTTTTTGTTATTTGCTGCTGATCTTCAATCTTCCCACTAGATTTAGCTACCTTATATAACTTTCTTTTTAGTTGTATACTTTGCTTTATTTCTTTACTTAGCCATGGATAACTATTTTTTTCTTTTACACACTTTTTTCTTCAGTGGAATATATTTTTCTTGATAGTTGTAAAATAACTCCTTAAATATACACCACTGATCAAGTACCGATCTACCCTTTAATCTATTTTCCCAATCCATCTTAAGCAATTCCGCTCTCATACCATCATTATCTCCTTTATTTAAGCTCAGTACGCTTGTTTGAGATCCAACCCTCTCATCCTCTAATTGAATATGGAATTCGACCATGCTATGGTCACTCATTCCAAGAGGATCCTTTACTAGGACATTTTTTTATTAGTCCTGTCTCATTACACAGGACCAGATCTAAGACTGCTTGCCCCCTTGTTGGCTCAGTAACGTATTGTTCAAGGAACCCATCCCAAATACACTCAATAAACTCTTCTTCAAGGCTGCTGTGTCCCACTTGATTAGTCCAGTCAATATGAAAGATAAAATCCCCCATAATTATAGCTGTTCCCTTATTACAAGCCCCAACTATTTCCTGATTTATGCTCCGACCAACTGAGTTACAGCTGTTTGGAGGCCTATAGACTACTCCCACCACTGCTCTTTTCCCTTTACTATTTCTTATTTCTACCCAAATTGTTTCGTTATCCTGATCCTTTGAGCCAATATCATTTTGCTTTATTGCAGTGATTTCTTGCTTTATTAACATAGCCACCCCACCTCCTTTTCCTTCTTGCCTGTCTCTCCTAATTGTCGAATACCGTTGTATGTTTAATTCCCAGTCCTGGTCACCCTGCAGCCATGTTTCCGTAATTGCCACAATATCATAACCATACGTAATTATTTGTACCGTCAACTCATCAATTTTATTCCTAATACTACGTGCATTCAAATAAAGGACTTTCAAATATGTTTGACACTTATTTCCTACCTTTTCCTTTTGTACAACTTTACGCTTATCTCCGTACATTCTTTCCCCTCCTGACACACTCTGTCTTTTTATTCCTCCACTTTTACCTACATCTATTACCTTCTCCATTGTCTTTTTAATTATTTGCTCTATAGAATCCTCCCCCTCCCCCCCCCACTAGTTAGTTTAAAGACCTCTCTGCAGCCCTAGTTATATGATTCACCAGGACACTAATCCCAGCCCGGTTCAGGTGAAGCCCGTCCCTCCGGAACAGTTCTCTCCTGTCCCAGTACTGGTGCCAGTGTCCCAAGAAGCAAAACCCACTTCTCCCACACCAGTCTTTGAGCCACGCATTTAACTCCCTAATTTTATTTAACCTAGCCAAATTTGCTCGTGGCTCAGGTAATAATCCAGAGATTATTACCCCAGAGGTTCTGTTTTTTAATTTGACCCCTAGCTGCTCATATTCCTGTAACAGAACCTTCTTCCTTGTCCTATCTATGTCATTGGTACCGACATGTATTAAGACAACTGGATCCTCCCCCTCCCACTGCAAGTTTCTCTCCAGCCCAGAAGAGATGTCCTTAACCCTGGCACCAGGCAGGCAACATAGCCTTCGGGACTCTCGCTCTCGGTTGCAGAGAACCCTATCTATCCCCCTGACGATACTGTCCCCTATTACTACAACATTTCTATTGACTCCCCCCTCTGGAATGGCCCCCCACTCCATGGTGCTATGGGCAGGTTGCTCATCCTCCCCACAGTCCCCGCTCCTGCCCTCACAGGGAGTTAAAGCCTCAAATCTGTTGGACAAGAGCAAGGCCTGCATCTCTTCCAGCCCTACCTCGTGGATTCCCCTACTTGCCTCACTCATAACCACACCATCCTGTGCTTGACTGCAATCTACATTAGTTAATCTATTAGGTGTGGCTATCTCCTGGTACACAGAGTCCAGGTAACTCTCCCCCTCCCTGATGTGTCGCAGTGTCTGAAGCTCGGACTGCAGCTCATCAATATGAAGCTGGATTTCCTCGAGCAACAAACACTTGCTGCAAATGTAGTCGCCGTGTCCCTCAATGGGGTCTACCGGTTCCCACATCTCGCAGCAGTAACACATCACCTGCTCCATGCTATATAGTTAATTTAATGTACTAGTATTAGTTATGCAAGAACCCTTTGCCCCAATACAGCTAACTATCACACTATTTAACAATACTTTTAAAGTCATATGTGTAAAAGGAAGCAGGACTACTTACCAATACTTACCAAGCAACTAGCTGTGAGAGCTCTGCAGCTCCGGTCTTCCTCGCCTCGCCCGGTTCCGCCGAAGCCCGTTGAGCCAAAGCCCTTAGGCCTCCACTCTACTCCCGGCTCACTCCACTGCCCGCAATGACGCTGCCCACTGTATCTGGCTGTGTTCCTTTTAAATCTCCCGCACTTCACTGCCCGACGTCACACGCCTGCACAGTCCCGCCTCTCTCAACTCAGATGAAAACCGGTAAAATTCAAAATGGCTTCCGCCTCACTCTTGCTCCGATTCTCAGAAGTCCTTCTCCGAAAATCTGAAAGGAGTGAAATTTTACCCCTTACCAAAGGAAATTATAATCAATGTTGATTAGTAACTCAATTTCGATGGTCAATAAACGGGATAAAATATTTAGGTATTAGAGTTGATAATGATGTAAAAAATTTATATAAACAAAATTATTTGCCATTATTAAAAAAAAGAGGATCTTGATAAATGGATGATGTTACCAATAACATTAATAGGTACAGTTAATGCTGTAAAAATGAATATATTTCCTAGATTGCAATATTTATTTCAAACTTTACCAATACAATTACCTCAGAAGTTTTTTCAAGAACTGAATAAATATGTAAGGAAATTTCTTTGGAAAGGAAAGATGTCAAGAATATCATTGGAAAAATTGACATGTAAATTTGATTTAGGAGGGTTACAACTTCCAAATTTTAAGAATTATTATAAAGCAAATCAACTTAGATTTATTGCGTCTTTTTTTGATGAAGAAAAACCGGCATGGATTAGAATAGAATTAGATAAGATAGGAGAAAATATACCAGAAGATTATATATGTAAATGGGAATCTAAATGGATACGGGAAAAAAAGAATCTCCTATATTAAGACACTTGATTGATTTATGGAATAAGGTAACTATGGACGATGAGATAAAGAAATCTTTATTAGCAAAAAGAACTTTAATTCAAAATAGGCTTATTCCTTTTAGAATAGATAATAAACTTTTACATAATTGGTTCCAAAAGGGGATTAAATATATAGGTGATTGTTTTGAAGGAGGTACCGTAGATTCCGGATTTTAAGCCGCTACTTTTTTCCCACATTTTGAACAGCTTTGAACTTTGCGGCCAATAATCCGATGCGGCTAATGCAAGGTTTTTTTCATGCCGCCTCGTAAACATTTTGCCTCGTAACAGTAGACCAATAAAATTGATGAGTAGTTCACAGAGGTCCAATGAAATTGTACGATAAATCAAGCGCACTTTCACAATTAAATTATTGTAAATCAGTCATTTGTACTCACCCTCATCAACATGGAAAACACTCGAAGCATTGTGCTACCTACCCTCTTAGTTTAAACTATATTTGTTTTCTGTACTACATCGCGGGATGCTATGACGACACACCCGGTTTCGCGGCGTCTTGTGGGAAAATGCCGTTTGCGATGAAACGGAAAGGAGGGGGTCGAGCGGCGGAGCGGCTTTGGATCTGAGCGAAATCTGCTTTTAAATGCCGTTTGCGATGAAACGGAAAGGAGGGGGGGAGCGGCATTACGCGAGCGGCTTTGGATCCGAGCGAACTCTGCTTTTAAGTTAAAGGTATCAATAACTTTTCCTGGTAGGCTGCAGTATATATATTTTTTACCAGTCGTTAGGAGATATTGGAATGTTGTTCAGTAAAGAAGTATACGCAACGTATATTTAAAAGTAGCCGCGTACGGGCACGGTTCGAAAAAAAGCATTTGCAATATGTATTTGTTTTTGTTACCATATGGATTTAATTAAAAGTTAAAAAAATCCTCACGTGTAATATCTTTCTGTGTAAATATCTCATATTACAACGTGGGACACCTGCGGCCGAAAATCCGGTGCGGCCTAAAATCCGGTGCGGCCTAAAATCCGGTGCGGCCTTTACATTTAAAAAAATGATTTTATTTCTAAAATTAGTGCCAGCGGCTAAAAATCAGGTGCGCTCTGTAGTCCGGAATCTACGGTATATTGATGTTGTTTGATCAATTAAAAAATAGATATAAAATATCAAAAACACTCTGTTCTGTTATTTTCAATTAAAGGCTTATTTACGAGAAAAGCTGGGTCAAACAACGTTGATGCCAAAATCTAGTGAAATAGAAATATTAATTCGAAAAGGTAAAATTAAAAGATTTACATCTTGCATGTATAATTTGATTCAAAAACAGACAATTAAATCAGGAATTCATAAATCAAGACAAAATGGGAATTTGATTTGAATGTTAAAATTGATGGAAAAAACTGGTCACGATTATGTTCTGATAGTATAAGAAATACAATAAATGTTCGACTTAGATTAATACAATATAATTTTTTACATCAATTATATATAACACCACAGAAAATAAATAGGTTAAATTCAAATATGTCTGACCAATGTTTTCGATGTAATCAAGAAATTGGTATTTTTTTTACATTCTACTTGGTCTTGTTTTAAAATTCAACCATTTTGGATAAATCTAAGACTTTTATTGGAACAAATTACTGGAGTACAACTCCCACATAGTCCAGTATTATTTTTATTAGGAGACATTGAAGGGACAATACCGAAACTTAAATTGAATAAGTATCAGAAAAAATTTATAAAAATTGCATTGGCAGTAGCCAAAAAAGTTATCGCAGTTACTAGGAAATCTGATTTATATTTAACTATGGATTGTTGAACTAATGAAATACATAGTTGTATTCCACTTGAAAAAATTACATACAATCTAAGAAATGAATATGATAATATATTTTTGAAAATTTGGCTCCCATACCTACAAAATATAGGATTAAATACATAGGTCCTTTGAAGATAAAATTATAAAGTAATTGGGGAAAGTAAAAATAAATATTAAAATTATTTTGAACTCCATGGAGCATGTGGGGATCCTCCGATATCCAGGCAAACTTTCTCTTTTTTTTCTCTCTTTAGATAAGGTTTAAGGGGGGAGGGGGGAGGGTTAATATTATTTTTCTCACTATTTATCATCACATTTATTCTTTGTAATTTTCTGAAATTTAATAAATAAATAAATATTTTTTAAAAAGAAGCATTTGAAAAATTGAAAACTATGATATGTCAACAACCTGTGCTTAAGGCACCTGACTTTGAAAAACCTTTTTCATTAGCTGTAGATGCTAGTGATGAGGCTGCAGGAGCAGTATTAATGCAAAGTAATGAGGGTGATGAGGTTGATCATCCAGTAGCTTACTTTTCTAAGAAATTTAATAAGCATCAAAGAAACTATTTGACAATAGAGAAGGAATTGTTATCTCGTTTTTTGGTTGAAAGTTTGGTTGAAAGGTGGAGTTTTAATTAATGCCTAAAGTATAAAAGGTCGTCGACAGCAGTTTCTTTATAATACTGCCACTTAAAAATCAGTGGAGAGTGAAGATCGGAGTTCGGGAGCTAAAAGATCAAGAAAAGTCGACTTCGACGGTGAAACAGGTTCGACCTTGTTTGATCCTCATTCAGAAAGAATTCGTTGGCTGTCCCCATGTTAATCCCTGTGAAATATAGCAGAGAGGATTGGGCACAGTTTTGTAAAGGGAAGGTCAGTGCCTTTAAGCCGTTTCATTTTCATCTTCGTAGATTCTCCGGGAAAAGTATAGTTCGACTGGGTACCACAACAACACGACGTGAAAGAGAATTTAAATTGTCTAAAAAGTCTCTCCTTTAATGGACTGTAAGCATTTTGAACTTTTGCAGTACTACTTTGAAGAACTGTTTTTGCAACATCGTTTTAAGAACTGATTAAGCTTTATTGCTTTAAGAACTGTTTATGCTGCCGCACAGCAGCTGATTTCCGGTTACGTTAGCGGTTTGTCTACTTTTGGGAGTTTGTTTTTCAGTGTTTAATAAATGCTTTATTTGTTATATAAAAAATGATTTAGACAGGGGAATTAAATGCAGCATCTCCAAGTTTGCGGATAACACGAAGCTGGGCGACGGTGTTAGCTATGAGGAGGATGCTAAGAGGATGCAGGGTGACTTGGATAGGTTAGGTGAGTGGGCAAATTCATGGCAGATGCAATTTAATGTGGATAAATATGAGGTTATCCATTTTGGTTGCAAGAACAGGAAAACAGATTATTATCTGAACGGTGGCCGATTAGGAAAAGGGGAGGTGCAACGAGACCTGGGTGTCATTGTACACCAGTCATTGAAGGGAGGCATGCAGGTACAGCAGGCAGTGAAAAAGGTGAAAGGTATGCTGGCATTCATAGCAAAAGGATTTTACAGGAGCAGGGAGTTTCTACTGCAGTTGTACAAGGCCTTGATGAGACTTCACCTAGAGTATTATGTGCAGTTTTGGTCCCCTAATCTGAGGAAAGTCATTCTTGCCAGAGAGGGAGTACAAAGAAGGTTCACCAGATTGATTCCTGGGATGACAGGACTTTCATATGAAGAAAGACTGGATCGACTAGGCTTATACTCACTGGAATTTTGAAGATTGATGGGGGATCTTATTGAAACGATTACAACTCTAAAGGGATTGGACAGACTAGATGCAGGAAGGTTGTTTCCGATGTTGGAGAAGTCCAGAACGAGGGGTCACAGTTTAAGGTTAAAGGGGAAGACTTTTCAGACCGAGATGAGGAAAAACTTCTTCACACAGAGAGTGGAGAATCTCTGGAATTCTCTGCTACAGGAAACAGTTGAGGCCAGTTCATTGGCTATATTTGGATATGGCCCTTGTGGCTAAAGGGATTGGGGGTATGGAGAGAAAGCAGGTACAGGGTTCTGAGTTGGATGATCAGCCATGATCATACTAAATAGCGGTGCAGGCTCGAAGGGCCGAATGGCCTACTCCTGCACCTATTTTCTATGTTTCTATCCACTGTCAACCCTTTAAATAACATTTGCCAGTCTGTCTTAGCTAATTCACATCTCATATCTTCAAAGTTGCCCTTCTTTAAGTACAGAACATTTGGTTCTGAATTAACTATGTCACTCTCCATCTTAATGATGTATTCCACCATATTATGGACTCTCTTACACAAGGGGCCTCACATGACAAGATTGCTAATTAACCCTTCCTCATTGCTCAATACCCAGTCTGGAATGGCCTGCTCCCTAGTTGGTTCCTCGACATGTTGGTTCAGAAAACCATCCCGCACACATTCTAAGAAATCCTCTTCCTCTGCACCCTTACCAATTTGGTTCACCCAATCTATATGTAGATTGAAGTCACACATTACAACTGCTCCTTCTTTTTTGCACGCATTTCTAATTTCCTGTTTAATGCCATCCCCAACTTCACTACTACTGTTAGGTGGCCTGTACACAAATCCCACCAGCGTTTTATGCCCCTTAGTGTTACGCAGCTCTACCCATATCGATTCCACATCCTCGAGGCTAATGTCCTTCCTTTCTATTGCGTTAATCTCTTCTCTAACCAGCAACGCTACCCCACCCCCTTTTCTTTCCTGTCTTTCCCGCCTGAATATTGAATATCCCTGGATGTTGAGCTCCCATTCTTGGTCATTCTGGAGCCATGTCTCTGTGATCCCAACTATATCATATTCATTAATAACTATCTGCACATTCAATTCATCCACCTTATTACGAATGTTCCTTGCATTGACACACAAAGCCTTCAGGCTTGTTTTTACAACACTCTTAGCCCTTATACAATTATGTTGAAAAGTGGCCCTTTTTGATTTTTGCCCTGGATTTGACTGCCTGCCACTTTTACTTTTCACCTTACTACTTTTTGCTTCTACTCTCATTTTGCACCCCTCTGTCTCTCTGCACTTGTTCCCATCCCCCTGCCACATTAGTTTCAATCCTCCTGAACAACAGTAGCAAACGCTCCCCCTAGGATTAGGAGGAGGGACAGCCCTCAGTGATTCCTGTGTATGCACCCTGGAAGCCTCAAGAAATGATAATGATCATGAATCAGGCCCCAGATAGAAAAGAAAAACCAGCACAGTTTGCTCAGTGTGTCCACAGTACTACACAAAAGTTTAATGTGACTCTGCAAGATTTATTTGGTCTCTGCTGCATGATTCTCTCAGCTGATGAGGGGTGGAAATTGAAGGCAGAATTGAGATACCAAACCTATCAGCAGTCACAGGCGGGAAAACATGAGAATGAACAGATGGACCAAATCATTCAAGCTTTGGAAAGGGCTCTCCAGCAACCTGTAAACATCACTAAAGTACCTGAATGCAAACATAAGGCTGGGAAATCAGGACCAGACTATTGAGAGCGATTTGTGGCCTGCTACGGCACCTTTGCAGGAGACCAAGACTTTAATGATGGGAATCTGTTCCCCCAGTTCAATGCCCTACTGCTCCAATGCTTACCAACTAAGTTAGCCAACATGATTAAAACAAATAATATGGATTGGACTGACAATGACCGAAATCGAATGTGACGAGCTTTGACATATCATTAGGACCCAACTTTCGAATCTCGATCAACCCCGAAGGAAACTAATATTAAAGCTGAATATGCTCAGCGGGAAGAAGGACGCGAGCGGGCTATATCTGAGGAACAGAAATGGGAGAAAAAACCTAGCACGGGACAGGTAGGGACAACAACCCGTTTAGAAACTGACAAGACGATGCTTCCAACCATGAGTGCCAACCCTCAGGAAGAGCCCAATGTAATATTGCAAGTTGCTGGAAATCCAGTTCCGTTTATGATTGATATGAGGCAACCACAACCACTCTCGATCAGGAAATAGTATTGGAAAAGGGATTCCAGCTATCAGACATTATAATCACTCTGTCAGGGTTCGAAGGCACGGAACGTACGTATTCACGTACCCAGCCACTGCAGGTGGAATTCCAGGGGAGCCAGTGTGAGGTTTCATTTACAGTCACCACCAGACGGGGGGTGTAATCTAGCAGGGAGAGACTTGCTCTGTCTGTTGGAAGTCGAGATTCTTTGCACAGACAATGCTGTCACCCTTGACAGGTGAACAACCGGCAGCTTCCCCAGTTTCCGACCCCCAAGTGGAGGGCACTTAATTTAGATTCCACTCCTGCCAGCAGCCGACCCTCATGTGACTCTGTGCTTTGACCCTACGGGGTGCGCCACTGAGGAAAGCCAATATTATGCACCCCTCACCGGACAGAAATTCCCAGTCACGATGATTAGACAGGTTAAAGGAAGAGACGGTATTGCATTACTGGCCGAATTTCCAGATTTCCTTTGGCGACAGACAGAACTGGTAGTTCCCCATACCACCATTAGGGTTTGCACTGGGTTCAAGCCAAAGAGCCCAGGGTTCCTGGCCTACACCCTAACGAAACAAGCCTCCAGCACCGAGGGAGACTGGCAAGACTTGGCCGCGGGTCTAGTCTAATACGGGAAGGAGTCTGAGGTGAAAACGGGATATCTGGTAAGACAACCTTTTAATAGTGTCCAATCCCAAGATGCTGTATCCCATCTCTGTGTAATTTCAGGCCAAGAAATCTGTCGCACCAACTGTCCCCCTGTCTGGATCACCACAAAAGAAGGACAGACTCTCCCATCCATTCTGCAATATCCCCTCAATCCCGAGGCAACGTTTTATGAGGAAGGAAACTCCTTTGTGGATCCAGCAGGAAAACGATATCCTGACTATGCGATAGTGATGGACAGTGAAGTAATTGAGCAAGCCTCTTTTGAAGCAGCTGTCTCTGCCCAGAAGGCTGAGCTGTTTGCTCTGACTCGTGCCTGTATCCCTGCAACAGACTAAAGTGGGAACGTTTACACAGACTCCCGTTATGCATTTGGAATTGTACATGACTACAGGGCTCTCTGGGAACATGGGGATTCCTGACTTCCTCTGGCCACCCCATTAGTAATGTCACCTTTGGAAAGAACTTACACACCACTCTACAGCTACCTCGAGTTTTGTTCTTCTCAGGGGGACACCTCTGAGGAGGAGTGAAAACTGTGGTCCCAGATGGGGTGCCAGAAAGACCCCGACCTAGGTTTTTGGATCACCCCAGTGGGACAGGTTTGTGTTCCTACAGAGTTTTTACCAACATTGGTCGATTAGATACATAATTGTACACACCTGGGAAAGGAGGGAGTGGTTGGTAACCTGTACCCTGCACACTGGGTACGACTCCCTTGCCAGGTGGATCCTTTTCTGTGTCTACAAGTTGATTTTATTGAATTGCCTAGAGTACATTGCTATAGATACTGCTTATATATTATAGATGTGTTTAGTAGATGGGTTGAAGCTGTTCCAACTACCAATAATACTGTTATGACTGTTGTGAAGGTATTGTGTAACGGGGGTTTTTTTCTTTTTCTTTGTTACTGTGTATGTAATCAAAATGGCGTCTTTGTTTTGTTACAAGTAGGAATGCTGGCGCCTGTATTAATAGTAGGAATGCTAGGTTCTTTGTTATGATAAGTGCTGGAAGCTTGTTTGGGACTGTAAACTGATTGTTGGCGGGGCTTTTGGGGAGTCGGCGCGATGGAGTGAGAGAGAGGACGGGGTGCTGGAAGCTGGGCGACGGTACGGACCCCGAGCGGGGGTCCCCGGCCCAAGGTTTTCGGTGATGAGAGGAGACGGAGACAGAGGAGTGTGGAGCGACTGGTCGACCACCGTGGGGGTCCCAGGAGGCGGGTCGAGGAGTTCGGAGGGGATCGAATACCAGAAGACTTCAGTAACTGAGCTCCAACGTTTGTGCACGAAGTGGTTTGGACTTTGATAAGTTTGGCGCCTTTTCTTTTTTTTCTCTTATTCATATATACTGTATCGTTAGTAATCGCTTAGTTATAGTAATCTTTATAAATTGTACTCATTTAATCGCATAAGGTGTACTGTCTCTTTTTGGGCGAGGCGGGGACATCACACAGCATCCACACCAGCTGATTACCCAGTTTGGCGGGGCCGAAGGCTGCTCCCCCTAGACGAGAACGAGTTTGAGCGATGCCTGAGGTGACCCAGGGGTTACAATTATTACGGGAAATACTTCCCGGGTACAGCCTGGCAGAGATGCTGAGCTCTGACAATGACCCACACTTTGTGATGAAAGTAAACAAAGGCATACGTAACGAACTAGCTATCAAGCAACAATTCCACTGTGTACACCACCCACGGGCCGCTGGCACAGTGGAGAGAGCCAATGGCACTCTGAAGAGTAAATTGGCCAAACTAACAGTGGAGACTGGACTCGGTTGAAGGTCCTACCGT
The DNA here is from genome assembly GCF_048418815.1 of Hemitrygon akajei. Classification (NCBI taxonomy): domain Eukaryota; kingdom Metazoa; phylum Chordata; class Chondrichthyes; order Myliobatiformes; family Dasyatidae; genus Hemitrygon; species Hemitrygon akajei. The sequence continues at coordinate 1,089,034 of NW_027332025.1, read as the reverse complement.
CACCCAGTTCCATATGAGGGTTACCCCACAGAGGAAAACAGGGTTGTCACCAGCTGAAATCATTTATGGATGGTCCATGAAGACACCCTGGGGACTAAGACCTTGTGTACCATTGCTCCCAGAAAGTCTACCAGCAAAATTGGATATTCATACCCGAGGGGAAGACATGGGGAAATATATATGCCAACTAACCAAGATTTTCCAAGCATACATTCACAGGTATGACAGGCTTACAAGGAAGAGAACTACTCTGCAGAGAGGGGTGACTATCCCACCATGGAACCTGGGATATTTTTTTCCTGACAAACAACTGGGATTGAGGGAACCTTGGTCCCAGTTGTTTGGACCATATTAGGTGTTGCCGACCACTCACATGGGTGTGAAACTGAAGGGGCAATCTCGGTGGATACATCATTAGGTGCCAAACATGTTACTGAAGGAACTGAGTAGAAGGTCTCTCTCGGACTAATGGGAATGTATTGGTTGTTAGTGGTGTTCATGTTTATGTCTTTGAGAGGGCTCACCCCAGCATCCGGGGGCCCCCATGTTAACACATTTCTGTCTTTCTGTCATACCTATGCCAAACAGGTAGAACTAGGGGCCTGCTGGGTTTGTGCTGAAATTCCACAGCATGGTAAAACTATGGTTCCAATTCAGTAATCCCGCTCAACCAGAGTGAGGAACTCTCAGCCTGGGCTTTCTCAAATAACATCCGGGGAAGTGAGATGAGGACCTGTGGTCCAGTCATAGATGACTGTGGCTGTCAGTGTTTTGAGGAAAGGTGTCTCAGGCCCCCACCAAACGGAACTTCCTGTCCTGGGAAACATGCATCCTGGCCATACTTGCAGGTGCCCAGCAGCCAAGAGGAACAACTGAGACTGATTGATTTTGGATGATTACTTTTCTCTCCTATGGAGTAGCCGGGAATTCATGAGAGATGATCAATTTGGATACAACACTTGAGGAGCTGGCCACAATACTGCAGGGGCCCTGACAGAAACACAGGCCCAAGTAACAGAAATATCCACTGAAATTATTGCAATATGACAAACAGTCCTACAGAATTGTATGGCTTTAGATTTTATCCTAGCTGAGAAAGGGGGAACCTGTGCTATTATTGACACAGAATGTTAAACCTATATCCCTGATGAATCTGCTAACATTACATCCCTCTCCAAGCACACTGCAAAGGAGATTGACAGCATCAAGAAAGTAGGGCAGGATTTACACGGGTTCACCGAAGGATCGAAACGGTGATCTTGAAGGCCTGTTTGGTAATATGTGGGGCATGATACTGCATTATGGCCTAATAGTTGTACATATCTTTGTTATAATTACTGTTGTACACTGTCATTACCCACTGAGAAGTCAAAGCTGTACTCAGTTCCTTTCTCTGTTAAAAGTTACTGCTTTGTTGATCATGTAATGATCTAAAAGATGGAATGATAAAGTATGTAAAAGGGTTAACACTTCATTAAACAATAGCAGCCTGTTTTTCTGAAAGAAACTGCTGATGAACAACAGATGTGCTAAGCCGTGCTGAGCCATATTTCTTCTTGAGGGTAGCTAGCTAGGGTTTCAGGATGCTTATCTCCATGTGCACTCATGCGAAGAGATAGGACAGCTTCAGTCTGTTCTGTGTCTGGAAGCCATTATGACTGTTCTGTAATTTGTCTATAGGGGCGGTTCATGTAATAAATATCTTTGGCTCCAGCCTGTGTTGCGTGGGGAGTATCTGGATGGATATATCTGTGGTGTAAGGGGAATTGTTAGTCAGTTAGTGGATTGGGTGGGGACAGTCATCGACTGTGCCTGTCTGAGTGACTAACTGAGTAAGCCTCAGGTGCTTGGAACAAAGCATTTGTACTTATACAGTCTCTGAGCGACTTTCTCCAGATTCGACTTTCACAGAATAGGAGTGGTTTTAAAGGGCTGGAAGCTGGAAGCTCATTACCAGACCTGGACTGATTGCAACTGGGTCTGACAGAGGCATAAATGGTTCTTCTGGGCACATTCAGTCTCACTCCAACTATACCCCACCTTCCCTTATACAGGTATGTAATGTCTTAAGGATCAGTGCTTGAGTAAATGAGACTCACCAAACTTTCTCCTGACTGAATAAATGGAATCTCCGAGTCTCTTGAGGCAGAGCTGTTCTCTCCAGTTAATGCTTTCAGTCCTCAGGCTGGTTCACTTGTTGCTGTTCCCTCGTCTTCAGCCGTGGTTTGCTGCTAGTTGGGCTTTTTCTTCCAATGAACCTCTCACCGCAGGTCTAACTTTAACCAGAGAGATAATGAAGCACAATAACAATAAAAAGGAGAACCAAACATTTCTGGTTAATGTTACTAAGAACAAAACGTTGAAGGCTGATATAATGATCTCAGTAAACATTTTTTTATTGTCATTCACACATCACAAAATGATACGGGATAAGGAGGAGCCATCATTCAGTCAGGAACAGAATTAGATGATTCGATCCATCTGGTCTGCCCCACCATTTAACCACAGCTGATTTTCATTCCAACACCATATTCCTGCCTTCCTCCTGTAACCCTGAGCTACTCAGCAATCAGGAATATGTTAATCTCTGTCATAAATATACCCAAATGGCAGCTTCAACCAGCCTCTGTGGCAACAAATTCCACAGATCAGACATCTTCTGGCCAAAAAATTCTTCTCCTCTCAGTTTGAAAGGGAAGCTTCTTTATTCCAAGACTGTGCTGTCAGATCACAGTCTAATGGAAACATCCTCTCCATGTCCACTGTATCCAGGCTTTTCAGCAGTTGGTAGGTTTACTTAACCAAACATCCCCCCCCCCCCCCCCCCACCGTCCCTCTGAACTCCACTGAGCACAGGTCCAGAGCCATCAAATGCTCTTCATACATAACGCCGAACATTCCTGAGATTATTTTTGTAAACCTTGTTCGCAGCAACTGTACTGAACACATTTCTAGGAATAACAAACTAATTGGTACCAGGGTAATTTGCAGGGGAAAGTTGTGGTTACTTTACTGTTCTACTATCACAGAGTGAGTCATTTCCATGTCCATATTAAAACCGGTACATTTCAGGAAACATAAACCAATCCAGAGTGAATGTAATAAAAAGAAATTGGAATTACCAAACTGCTCAGCATGTAAGGAACAGCTGTGGAGAGAGGAACAATCTTTACAATTCAGGTTAAAAACATTTTGTCACGATGACTTCATTTTCAGTTTTTAATGCAGATCTCCAGCAACTTGAGATTCTGCCCGATTTCCACCACTTTATCCAGATTTGACTTCCACAACATGCGAGTGATTTTAAAGGGCTGGGCTGCTGGAAGCACATTACCAGACCTGCAGTGATTGCAACTGGGTCTGACAGAGGCATAAATGGTTCTTCTGGGCACATTCAGTCTCACTCCAACTATTTCCCACCTTCTATTGTACAGGTATGTAATGTATAAAGGACCAGTGTTTGAGTAAATGAGACTCACCAAACTTCCTCCTCACTGACTCACTGGGAACTTCAAGTCAGCTGATTCAGAGTTGTTCTCTCCAGTTGATGCTCTCAGTCCTCAGGCTGGTTCACTTGTTGCTATTCCCACATCTTCAGCCGTGGTTTGCTTCCAGTTGGGGTTTTTCTTCCAATAAACCTCTCACCGCAGGTCTAACATTAACCAGAGAGATAATGAAGCACATTAACAATGAAAAGGAGAACCAAACATTTCTGCTTAATGTTACTAAGAACAAAACTCACTGAAATTTAAACGTTGAAGCCAAATATAATAATCTCAGTGAACAATCTTTTATTGTCCCTCACACATCACAAAACAATATGGGATAAGAAGGAGCCATCATTCTGTCATGGTAATACATAAGACACAGGAACAGGATTAGGTGATTTGATCCATCTGGGCTATAAACGTGCAGGAGCAATGTGTGGTTAGGTGCCATGCTCAAGGATACAACGCACTGCCTGGCCTGAGGCTCAAACTCATGACCTTCAGATTGCTTAACCACTCGGCCACGTGCACATCACAGAAACCACTCTCCCCCCTAGACTTCCCAGTCCCTCGGTGAAGCAGGCAGTGAAATCAAAGATCCCCACAACCTGGGACATTCTCCTTTCTCACCCACCCCACTCCGGGAGAAGACACAACAGCCAGAAAGCTCAAGGACAAATGTGAGCAGCCTCAGAAAACGAGGCGAGTTCAGGGAAGTTAATGAACTCAGTGGCGAAAATCACACTATGTGATCTTGCGTCACAAAGCGGAGGGCGGGGCAGATCTGCGGCACACAGCCTCACATGACCTATTGGCGGGACTTCCATTTCAACTCTGCAGAAATAGACAGCCTGGGCTCCTGGTTTGAATCGTTCAATGCAGGTTAAGTGAAGTCCACACATTTTTGACAAGCCCAGATAATCGGAAAATAAATGAGTAATTCGTGATCAGTTCAGGGCTCACGGCCAACAATGGATCTCCCTGCTCGGGACTGGTCTCAATACTCACTGATGGGAACGCGATATCTTCGGCCCGCAGACAGTGATCCAGATCCCTGGCTCCCCCACCCAGAAGATGAGGACCCTTTCCCAATCCCACAGATGAAGTACTTCAGCACTGAGCAGAAATGAAAACACCGCCCAGCCGGAGACAGAGAGCATGCGCGAAGTGAGTGCCTCAGAAACAGATGGGCAGATGCTGCCCATCTGTTGTTAAATGGGAGGGGCAAATGTGATCATGTGACCAGTGGGGTCTCCCACCACTCTGTGGAAAGAAGCAAACCTGCCGCTCAGATCTCCTCTCACCTGAAATGTATCAGACATTTCAAGCCCCAGGAAAAATGTATCATCAGTCCACTCAGAATCACAATCAGGTTTATTATGAATGGCGTGTGTCAGAAAATTTGTTAACTGTGCAGCAGCAGTTCAATGCAATACATAATATAGAACAAAAAAACCCTAATTAAAATAATAAAAATAACTAAATCAATTACAGTATACAAATATCTGGGGCCCTTACTCTTCGTAATTTTTATGAATGACCTGGATGAGGAAGTGGAGGGATGGGTTAGTAAATTTGCTGATGACACAAAGGTTGGGGGAGTTGTGGATAGGGTGGAGAGCTGTCAGAGGTTTCAGCGGGACATCGATAAGATGCAAAAATGTGCTAAGAAGTGGCAAATAGAGTTCAACCAGCATAAGTGTGAAGTGGTTCATTTTGTTAGGTCAAACATGATGGCAGAATATAGTATTAATGGTAAGACTCTTGGCAGTGTGGAGGATCAGAGGGATCTTGGGTTCCCAGTCCATAGGACATTCAAAGCTGCTACGCAGGTTGACTCCGTGGTTAAGAAGGTATATGGTGCATTGACCTCCCTCAATCGCGGGATTAAATTTAGGAGCCGAGAGGTAATGTTGCAGCTATATCTGATGCTGGTCACACCCCAATGTGCTCAATCTGGTTGCCTCACTACATGAAGCATGTGGAAACCATAGAAAGGTTGCAGAGATTTACACAGATGTTACCTGGTTTGGGGAGCATGCCTTTTTAAAATTGTTTGAGTGAACTCGGACTTTTCTACTTGGAGCAACAGAGGATGAGAGGTGACCTGATAGAGGTGTATAAGATGGTGAGAGGCATTGATCGTGTGGATAGTCAGAGACTTTTTCCCAGGTCTGAAATGGTTATGACAAGACAGCACAGGTTTAAGGTGTTCGTGTGTAGTTGCAGAGGAAATGATAGGGATAAGTTTTTTACTCAGAGAGTTGTGAGTGTGTGGAATTGGCTACCAGCAACGGTGGTGGAGGTGGGTATGATAGTGTCTTTTGGATAGGTACCTGGAGACACTGGAGAAAAATAAAGAAAAACTAGCTTAGAAAAATAGAGGGCTATGGGTAACCATAGTAATTCCGAAGGTGGGGACATGTTGGCACAACTTTGTGGGCCGAAGGGCTTGTATTGTGCTGTAGGTTTTCTATGTTTCTGTTGTTAAGAGTGATGAACAGACCTGATGGACAATGGCTGCAGAGTTAACCATTCCCAAACCCCCTCCTGAGAACTACGAACTATTGCTGTTGTTATGCTGCTCATGAAAGAGAGAGATAAAGCCCAGGCAAGAACATCTGCTACAGATAAGAGGGGGAGAGAGACTGTTGATTTACTGTATTATGACTCTTCCTGGATTATTTACCTTCCACTACAAGGACTTCACTTTGCTCCTTAACATTCCTCAGGAGATAGCAGTAGTGGCCTGATTTGATGGACACGGTCATTCAGAGTTGATGGATAGCTGAGACCCCGTGAGTGGGGATAAAAGGCAGGTCTGGAGAGACACCCTTCAGACACCACCTTCGGAGACCGAACCAGGAGATCGGTCAGTAAAGCTCACAGTGTTACAGCAGGGCCGGTGGGGACTTGTGTGTGTGTCCACTCATGCCAGAGTGATGAGTCCACCACAGAAGAATGGTCTAGCTGAAGGAGGGAGGGGTCATAACTGAATGGCCATAACGATATGATGGATTAAGAAAGCCACAAAAGGTTTGCCTGCCGCAGCTGTTGCTGTTACATCTCGCTCGCTCTCACTCCAACGATTTCAATACAACAGCCATAACCACCTCAGCATTTATGAACTGAACTCTATACTTTCCTATGACAATTCATTTACCCCTAGACATCGATAGAGCTAGTTTATTATTTATTATTATTATTCCTACACTTTTAGGTTTATTACTGCTAACTTGTTTTATATGTATATTTGCAATTTTGATAGTGTATTGTGTAGTTTACTAATAAACACCTTTAGTTTGGTACCACCAGACTCCAATGTATTCTTCTTTCTCTGCTGGTCAGACACCCAGTTACGGGGTACGTAACACTGTGAATAAATTAAAAATCGTGCAACAAACAGAAATACTATATATTTTAAATGTGAGGTAGTGTTCAAGGGTTCAATATCCATTTAGCAATCGGATGGCAGAGGGGAAGAAACTGTTCCTGAATCACTGAGTGTGAGCCTTCAGACTTCTGTACCTCCTTACCTGCTGGTAACATTGAGAAAACCACATGCCCTGGGTGCTGGAGGTCCTTGATAATGGACGCTGCCTTTCTGAGACATGGCTTCTAATCCTCTGGTAATCTTATAAACGTCTATCCAGTCTCGCCCCAGCCGGCACAGCTCCGGAAAAACAACACAAGTTTGTCCAACCTCCTGTTATAGCTCAGGCCCTCTAATCCAGGCAATATCCTGGTAAACCTTTTCTGCGCCCACTCCAAAGCCCCGATATCCTTCCGAGAATGGGGGCGAACAGAACTGTATGAAACACTCCAGATGTGGTCTAACTAGTTTTATAAAGCTGCAGCACAACTTCCCGACTTTTGAACTCAATGCTTCAACTAATAAAGACAACCTTGCCATTTGCCTTCTTAACCACCCGATCAATCTGTGCAGTCTCTTTCAGGGAGCGATGAACTTGGAGTCTAAGATCCCTCTGATCATTAACACTGTTCAGGGTTTTGCATTTAACAGTGTACTGTCGCATACATTCGACCTACCGAGCTGCCAAGATGATCATCACTAATCAAATCTCACTGAGATTTCTCAGGTCCTGTTGAATTTATTGCCAAGTGCACAAGAACGGGAAGGTACAGGGACAAAGAAACACTGACTTGTGGCAGCATCACAGGCAAGTACATTCAGATAACACACGGAACACAAATTGTACAATTCTTTGTCAGTAACAAGATAGAAACATGTTTTACTTCATCCTGCTAATAGGACCAGAACAACAGGGGCTGAGCGGCGGCTCATCTCAGACGGTTCGGTGTGAAGGTCTCACAACCCGGACCGACCCCGGCAGATTCTGTGAAGGAAGCGAGGCGAGGCCGCCAGTTCGGGAAAGTTCATCCCCTCCCCCTTCAGGTTTCACCGATCACCCTGTGTTTCTCTCTTCCCTCCCCACCCCCATCTTTTATTCTCCAGTCCTGCCGAAGGGTTTCGGCCGGTAATGTCGACTGTATTCTTCCCCTAGATTCTGCCCGGACTGCTGAGTTCCTCCAACATTTTGTGCGCGTTGCTCGAATTTCCAGCAACTGCAGATTTTCTTTTGTTTGAGTTCGGGAAAGTTAAGTCACTGCTCACCGTCAGACCTCCCCGCTCGGGACCGGTTTCAATACTCACCGAAGGGAAATTGTTGGTGTTGCCTCGCAGAGAATAATCCGTCTCCGGCTCGCCGTCCAAGGGGGCGAGGACCCCCTCCGGATCCTGATCCCGAACCCGGACCCAGCGCTGACCCACTTCCACAAAGAACGAAAAAAACATCACTGCCTTGCTCGGGCATGTGAGCATGCGCACTGTGCTTCATGCGGCACAGGCGGTGGGCGGGGCCACGGAAACAACCCCGCAAATGCTGCCTATCTGCAGTAAAACATGATCACGTGACGCTGGAGGGTCTCCCATGTGACCGGTGACTGTTCCTCGCCCTTCACATACTGCCCTACCCACTGCCGCATTTCCCAAATTATTTCATTATTTCCCTATATCATTTCCATACGTATTTAGATTTTCCCTCGATATCTTCCCCGATCACTTTCCCTCCAGCCCCAGGTCACAGAGTTCTCAGAGTTATAGTTTCGATTCACTTCCCATCCCGACACACAATTCAGACCCACACAGAAAATGAGCAGGTTTCTTTTAAATCCGTCAACACACACAAAATGCTGGTGGCACGCAGCAGGTCAGGCATCATCTATAGGGAGAAGCGCTGTCGACGCTTCGGGCCGAGACCCTTCGACAGTCCTGAAACGTTCCGAAACGTGGACAGCGCTTCTCCCTATAGATGCTGCCTAACCTGCTGCGTTCCACCGGCATTTTGTGTGTGTTGCTTGAATTTCCAGCATCTGCAAATTTCCTCGTGTTTGTCATTTAAATCAGTCTATGTTTATAAACACTCATTTCTATTCACATTCCTCTGGCCTCACTGGACAGGAACACTGAAACATTAAGTGAGAAACAACAGGAGGAGGCCATTCGGCCCCTCCAACCATCAGCAAGATGGAGGCTACTCTCCCATCTCAGCCACATGCTTCTACCGATCCTCATTTTTTCGATCCCTTGGGTCTCCACAAATCTGCCAGCCTCTGTTTTATGTGAGGACGATCACCGAGTCCTCACCGCCCTCTGTGGTGGGGATTTACAGACATTCACCACCCTCGGCGTGGAGACATTTCCCCTCATCTCAGTCCCGACATTTTCACTGCCATCATATTTGACCTACTAAAATGAACCACTTCACACTTACCTGAGCTGAACTCCATCTGCCACTTCTCAGCCCTGTTCTGCATCCTATCAATGTCCCGCTGTAAACTCTGACAGCCATCCACACTATCCACAAAACATCCAACCTTTGTGTCATCAGCAATCTTACCAACCCATCCCTCCACTTCCTCATCCAGGTCATTTAAAAAATCACAAATAGGTAAGGGTCCCAGAACAGATCCCTGAGGCACTCCACTGGTCACCGGCCTCCATGCAGAATATGACCCGTCTACAACCACTCTTTGCCTTCAGTGGGCAAGCCAGTTCTGGATCCACAAAGCAATGTTCCCTTGGATCCCATGCCTCCTTACTTAGTAAGCCTTTCATGGAGTACCTTATCAAATGCCTTGCTGAAATCCATATACACTACATCGACTGTTCTTCCTTCATCAATGTGCTCAGTCATATCGTCAAAAAATTCAATCGGGCTCGTAAGGCTCGACCTGTCCTTGACAAAGTAATGCTGACTATTACTAGTCATGTTATACCTCTCCAAATGTTTATAAATCCTGCCTCTCAGGAACTTCTCCATCAACTTACCAACCACTGAGGTAAGAATCACTGGTCTATAATTTCCTGGACTATCCCTACTCCCTTTCTTGAATAAAGGAACAACATCCGCAACCCTCCAATCATCTGGAAACTCTCTGGTCCCCACTGATGATGCAACGATGATTGCCAGAGGCTCAGCAACCTCCCCCCTCGCCCCCCACAGTAGTCCGGGGTACATCTCATCCAGTCCCGGCGACTTATCCAACTTGATGCTTTCCAAAAGCTGCAGCACATCCTCTTTCTTGATATCTACATGCTCAAGCTTTTCAGTCTGCTGCAAGTCATCACTAGATAGATAGATAGATAGATAGATAGATAGATACTTTATTCATCCCCATGGGGAAATTCAACTTTTTTCCAATGTCCCATACACTTGTTGTAGCAAAACTAATTACATACAATACTTAACTCAGTAAAAATATATGATATGCATCTAAATCACTATCTCAAAAAGCATTAATAATAGCTTTTAAAAAGTTCTTAAGTCCTGGCGGTAGAATTGTAAAGCCTAATGGCATTGGGGAGTATTGTCCTCTTCATCCTGTCTGAGGAGCATTGCATCGATAGTAACCTGTCGCTGAAACTACTTCTCTGTCTCTGGATGGTGCTATGTAGAGGATGTTCAGAGTTATCCATAATTGACCGTAGCCTACTCAGCGCCCTTCGCTCAGCTACCGATGTTAAACTCTCCAGTATTTTGCCCACGACAGAGCCCGCCTTCCTTACCAGCTTATTAAGACGTGAGGCGTCCCTCTTCTTAATGCTTCCTCCCCAACACGCCACCACAAAGAAGAGGGCGCTCTCCACAACTGACCTATAGAACATCTTCAGCATCTCACTACAGACATTGAATGACGCCAACCTTCTTAGGAAGTACAGTCGACTCTGTGCCTTCCTGCACAAGGCATCTGTGTTGGCAGTCCAGTCTAGCTTCTCGTCTAACTGTACTCCCAGATACTTGTAGGTCTTAACCTGCTCCACACATTCTCCATTAATGATCACTGGCTCCATATGAGGCCTAGATCTCCTAAAGTCCACCACCATCTCCTTGGTCTTGGTGATATTGAGACGCAGGTTGTTTGAGTTGCACCATATCACAAAGTCCTGTATCAGTTTCCTATACTCCTCCTCCTGTCCATTCCTGACACACCCCACTATGGCCGTGTCATCAGCGAACTTCTGCACATGGCAGGACTCCGAGTTATATTGGAAGTCTGATGTGTACAGGGTGAACAGGACCGGAGAGAGTACGGTTCCCTGCGGCGCCCCTGTGCTGCTGACCACCGTGTCAGACCTACAGTCTCCCAAACGCACATACTGAGGTCTATCTGTCAAGTAGTCCACTATCCAATCCACTAAAATCAATAAGCTCCTTTTCCATAGCGAAAACTGAAGTAAAGTATACATTAAGTACCTCTGCTCTTTCCACCGGTTCAATACACACTCTCCCACTGTCACACTTGATATTTCAGGGTGAAAGGTGAAATACTCTTGGGGAATCTGAAGGGGGATTCTTCACTCAGAGGTTGGTGAGAGTGTGGCATGAGCTGCCAGTGGAAGTGGTGGATGTGGGTTCAAGTTAGACACTAAAGAGAAATTTGGGTAAGGACATGGATGGGAAGTGTATGCAGGTATTTGGCAGTAAAAACAAAAACGGGTCGGTATTGACTAGAAGGGCCGAAAGGCCTGTTTCAGTGCTGCTGGTCTCTGTGACTCTAATAATATTCTGATTTGTAATTTCCACAGTCAGTGCTTTGCTGCTAATTACCAAACCCGATAATTTATAGAATGGGTGTAGAGGCTGCCCAGTGACTGTTCCTGTGTTCACCCCAAACCCTTACTGTCTTCCCTCTCTGCCCCATCCTCCCTCTCACCGTGACATTGGACATACGTTCAGGGTGAAAGTGAATTATTTTGGGGAATCTGAAGGGGGATTCTTCACTCAGAGGTTGGTGAGAGTGTGGAATGAGCTGCCAGTGGAAGTGGAGGATGTGGGTTTGATTTAGACACTAAAGAGGAATTTGGGTGAGGACGTGGATGGGAGGTGTATGGAGGCTCTGGTGCAGGTAGTTGGAACTAGGCAGTAACAACAAAACAGGTCAGTATTGACAGGAAGGGCCGAAGGGCCTGTTTCATTGCTGCTGCTCTCTGTGACTCTAATGGTAATTTCCACATCAGTACTTTGCTGTTTATGACCGAACCCAGACATTTACCCAACCAAGAATTGAAAGACTCTTGGCTGGCTACAGAAAGCGTTTACAAGCTGTGATACTTGCCAAAGGAGGTGTTACTAAGTACTGACCATGCAGGGCGTCCAAACTTTTGCTTCGCGCCCTTTCCCTTTTTTATTATTTTTAAACTGTAAAAGATGGAAATTAAAATGTAATCTTGCTTGAAATATTAAAGAAATGTGTCATCTTTGACTTTATGCCTTTTGGAAATCAGGTCATCTTTTACTCGCTGAGCAATTCACAGTAACAGAAATTTTGACCAGGGATGCCCAAACCTTTGCATGCCACTGCTGGACTAAGTGTGTAAATGTAGGACGGGACCACGTTGGGGGAAAAAATGTGCTCGGTTTTCTAAAATTGACTCCTTCCACCTGAGGCCACGAACATATCAATCACCCCTCGTGTATATTTTCATCAAAACATGAACAGGATTCAGCACTCCATGTGTGTATATGCAACTGCGATAAGAAATACAGACTAGAACGGGGATTGTGCCGGAGGATTGGCGTATTGCTCATGTGGTTCCATTGTTTAAAAAGGGTTCTAGAAGTAAGCCTGGCAATTATAGACCTGTCAGTTTGACATCAGTGGTGGGTAAATTAATGGAAAGTATTCTTAGAGATAGTATTTATAATTATCTGGATAGACAGGATCTGATTAGGAGTAGCCAGCATGGATTTGTGCGTGGAAGGTCATGTTTGACAAACCTTATTGAATTTTTTGAAGTAGTTACGAGGAATGTTGACCAGGGTAAGGCAGTGGATGTAGTCTATATGGACTTCAGCAAGGCCTTTGACAAAGTTCCACATGGAAGGTTAGTTAAGAAGGTTCAGTCGTTAGGTATTAGTGCTGGAGTAATAAAATGGATTCAACAGTGGCTAGATGGGAGATGCCAGAGAGTAGTGGTGGATAGTTGTTTATTGGGATGGAGGCCGGTGACTAGCGGGGTGCCTCAGGGATCTGTTTTGGGCCCAATGTTGTTTGTAATATACATAAATGATCTGGATGATGGGTTGGTAAATTGGATTAGTAAGTATGCTGATGATACTAAGGTAGGAGGTGTTGTGGATAATGAGGTGGGTTTTCAAAGCTTGCAGGGAGATTTTTGCCGGTTAGAAGAATGGGCTGAACGTTGGCAGATGGAGTTCAATGCTGAGAAGTGTGAGGTTCTACATTTTGGCAGGAATAATCCAAATAGAACATACAGGGTAAATGGTAGGGCATTGAGGAATGCAGTGGAACAGAGAGATCTGGGAATAACAGTGCACAGTTCCCTGAAGGTGGAGTCTCATGTAGATAGGGTGGTGAAGAAGGCTTTTGGAACGCTGGCCTTTATAAATCAGAGCATTGAGTATAGAAGTTGGGATGTAATGTTAAAATTGTACAAGGCATTGGTAAGGCCAAATTTGGAATATTGTGTACAGTTCTGGTCACCGAATTATAGGAAAGATATCAATAAATTAGAGAGAGTGCAGAGACGATTTACTAGGATGTTACCTGGGTTTCAGCGCTTAAGTTACAGAGAAAGGTTGAACAAGTTAGGTCTCTATTCATTGGAGCATAGAAGGTTGAGGGGGGATTTGATCGAGCTATTTATAATGTTGAGAGGGATAGATAGAGTTGACGTGAATAGGCTGTTTCCATTGAGAGTAGGGGAGATTCAAACGAGAGGACATGATTTGAGAGTTAGGGGGCAAAAGTTTAAGGGAAACACGAGGGGGTATTTCTTTACTCAGAGAGTGATAGCTGTGTGGAATGAGCTTCCTGTAGAAGTAGTAGAGGCCAGTTCAGTTGTGTCATTTAAGGTAAAATTGGATAGGTATATGGACAGGAAAGGAGTGGAGGGTTATGGGCTGAGTGCGGGTAGGTGGGACTAGGTGAGATTAAGTGTTCGGCACGGACTAGGAGGGCCGGAATGGCCTGTTTCCGTGCTGTGATTGTTATATGGCTATATAGAACACGTACATGAGAGGCCAACTCAGAAAAATGAATCATCACCCTGGAAGAAAACATGAACCAGTGGAATGAGTAAGACCCTCCATGGGAGACATCCCAACGATCTGAGCAGACGAGATGGTGACAAATGAGCCCTGAATAAGGACGTTCACTCCCAATGTCATTCTTCCTCAGCCGGAGATTTGAGGGGCGAAGAACATCTCAGACAGAACTGCAGTCAGCTCAACTTCTTCAGGAAATTCAAGGGACACCTCTTCACCCAGATCGATGACAATTTGGAACCCATCACCACAGAGGTGAACAACAGGGGAGGATTTGAAAGATCTGTTGTGGAACAGAATCAGGTCCAGCCGACCTGAGTTGACTCTCTACTGTACACTAGGTGTGTTATAAATTCACTAAGTACCAGAGACAGTGTTTAAAATAGAACTGGTTTATTTGTCACAGATCTAGTCCCATTAAAGGTGAATATGCAGCAGAAGAAACTCCTTCTCTGCCCAGTGACCAGGGTGCAGAACTGGGTGTGGTGAGCAGCAGCGATAAATGCAGAGTTCAGTACTGACAACTGTTACGAAGGATGAACAGCTCTGATGGGCAGAAGGGTGCAGGGTTGCCCATGTCCCCCCCCCCCCCCCCTCCGGGAGAATCACAAACTGTTACTGTTACCACGCTGCTAATGAGAGAGAAAGAGAGACAAAGGGAAAACATACTGGGACTGGAACATCTGCTTCAGATAAGGGAGAGATAACACCGGGAGAGAGAGACTTGTTGACCCACCATATTATGACTCCTGTTAGACTTATGGCTCCGGAGAGGGCTGTTTACTTGGTACCATTCTGTTCATTAAAATTCCTCAGTGGACAGCCGGAGTGGGCTGGTTTGATGGGCTAAGCCATTCAAAACTGATTGACAGCTGAGACCCAGTGAGTAGAGATAAAAGTGAGGTCTGGGGAGACACCCCTCTAACGCACCAGGAGACACACTAGTGAGCACTGCTTAAGTGTTGGAACCCACGAGAAGGTGTGGGGCATCGGGGACCGAACAAAGGATCGGTCAGTTTAACTCACAGTGTTATAGCAGGGCCGGTGGGGTTTGTGTGTGTGTCCACCCTTGCCTGGGTGACGAGTCCACCACAGAAGAACGGTCTAGCTGAAGGACAGAGGGGTCATACCTGAATGGGCACAACACATCGACGGATCAAGAATGTAAAGGAAGGTTTGCTTGACTGTAGTTGTCACTGTTCGCTCGCTCTCTCTCTCCAACAATTAAAACACAAGAACCAACAACTACCTCAGCACGTATGAACTGAACTGAACATTATATTCACATATGACAATTCATTATCCCCTAGACATCGACAGAGCTTGTTTATTATTGATTATTATCATACCCACACTTTTAGGTTTAGTATTGCTAACATGTATTATCTATATATTTTCATTGTTGATATTGATTTGTATATTTTTACTAATAAACACTGTTTGAAAATAGTACCACCAGACTCCAAAGGATTCTTCTATCTTTGCTGGTCAGACACCCAGTTACGGGGTACGTAACACAACCACTCTCCAAATTGCATTTAGCAACAGTGATGGACAAATATCCAGCATGCAGCTCATTGAAACTTTCTCCCCAGTTTGAACCCGGTAGTGTGTCACAAGTGTAACGCGCTGTAAGGTTTCACTGCTGATGCAGTGGACTCTCTGCAATGTTTCACTGTTGAGTTAATGGCTTCTCTGCAGCAGCAATGTTTAGGGTAAGACTAGAGATAACAGGGTTTTGGAGTGTGGGACTATCCAATGACAGAAATGTTCTTCCTTGTGAGTCTGGAAGAGAGATTTTTGTGGTCTTTTGCTGGGGAGAGATGAGAAGAAGAGAGAGTGGGCCCTTTTTCTTTCTTTTTCATTACTTCCCTAACCATCTAGTCAAAGTAAGAATTACACATCTCAGTCGTTTAATCACATATTGTGTATCATTTGTTACTGCGGGGGTACTGATTTGTAACAGGGGATACATCACACAGCATCCACCCAAACAAGATTTCTTAAGTTTGGCCGGGCTGGGGGGTTAACACCCCCTATATTTAGCTGCTAGCCGAAGCAAGAGTTGCATAGGGTTAGATTACTGAGTGAATTGCTTCTGAAATACACAGCAGGTGAACGGTCTCTCCCCAGTGTGAACTCAATGATGCACATTAGATTGATTTTGCTGAAGGAATATCTTCCCAAAGTCTGAGCATGAGATCGGTCTCTCCACAGTGTGAACTCAGTGGTGTCTCTGCAGTTGAGATGTCCGAGTGAATCCCTTCCCACACACTGAAGCCTGAATTATGCTTCACCGTGTAAGCTACACCGTACTCTCTGCGTAGCCGTGTACCCGACGCGGCACCCTAGGCCATACCGTATGCCGTAGCCTAATGCGCACCTTACGGAAATGTAACTGTGCATCACAGACCGCGAGAACTGTGATGGGTCTGCTTGGTAGCAGCGCATTTCCTCCTAGGGATTTCCTGTTGCTTCGAAGTTGGAAAATGGACCAAATCGAGGAGAGGTTAAATGAGGAAGTCAGAAAATATGTACATTTGTACGACTCTTCATTGGTATACTATAAAGACTTGCAAATGACATGAAATTTGTGCAAAGAAATTTCCACAAACGTCGGTTTGGACATCACGGACTGCACAAAGAAATGGAAAAACTTTTCTCTTTTCTGCGCTGCAGTAATTTCAATAAAAGTAACTCTTGTTCAACATCAATTAGCTCCAACTCCAACAAGATGTACTCAGCAGTCGCCATCATTCCCAACTCCACATGAGTCAATTCAACACAGTGGCATAGAACCCCAACACCAACTGGCGTTTTGCCAGAGCAACGCAGACACACGATCTCACAAGTAAAAATGCACACAACGGTGTAGGCCACTTGTGTGGGCTACTGTGTATGCTACACTGTAGCGTCTACACAGAGGGATAATTCAGGCTTGAGTCTGTGAACGGCCTCTCCCCAGTGTGAACTGACCAGTGTGCTTGTAGGTGGGCTGAATGAGTGAATCCCTCCCCACAGTCTGAGCAGGTGAACGGCCTCTCTCCAGTGTGAACTCGCTGATGTACCTTCAGTTTAGATGACAGAGTGAATCCCTTCCCACAGTCTAAGCAGGTGAACGGTCGTTCCCCAGTGTGAACTCGCTGATGTACCTTCAGTTTAGATGACAGAGTGAATCCCTTCCCACAGACTGAGCAGGTGAACGGTCGTTCCCCAGTGTGAACTCTCTGATGTACCTTCATTTGAGACGACTGAGTGAATCTTTTCCCACAGTCTGAGCAGGTGAATGGCCTCTCTCCAGTGTGAAGTCGCTGATGCACCTTCAGTTGAGATGACCGACTGAATCCCTTCCCACAGTCTGAACAGGTGAATGGCTGCTCCCCTGTGTGAACTCGCTGGTGTGCCAATAGGTGGGATGACTGAGTGAATCCCTTCCCACAGTCTAAGCATGTGAATGGCCGCTCCCCTGTGTGAACTCGCTGATGAACCATTAGTTGAGATGACCGAGTGAATCCCTTCCCACAGTCTGAGCATCTGAACGGCCGTTCCCCAGTGTGAACTCGCTGATGTATCTTCAGTTGGGATGAGTAGGTGAATCCCTTCCCACAGTCTGAGCATGTGAACGGCCGTTCCCCAGTGTGAACTCTCTGATGTACCTTCAGGTCAGGTGAACAAGTGAATCCCATCCCACAGACGGAGCAGGTGAACGGCCACTCCCCAGTGTGAACTCGCTGGTGAGCCATTAAGGTGGATGACTGAGTGAATCCCTTCCCACACACTGAGCAGTTGAATGGCCACTCCCCAGTGTGAACTGACTGGTGTCTCAGTAGCTGCGATGACAAAGTGAATCCCTCCCCACAGTATGAGCAGGTGAACGGCCTCTCCCCAGTGTGAACTCGCTGATGTACCTTCAGTTTAGATGACAGAGTGAATCCCTTCCCACAGACTGAGCAGGTGAACGGTCGTTCCCCAGTGTGAATTCTCTGATGTACCTTCACTTGAGATGACCGAGTGAATCCCTTACCACAGTCTGAACAGGTGAATGGTCTCTCTCCAGTGTGAATTCGCTGGTGTGCCAATAGGTGGGATGACCGAGTGAATCCCTTCCCACAGTCTGAGCATCTGAATGGCCGTTCCCCAGTGTGAACTCTCTGATGTACCTTCAGGTCAGGTGAACAAGTGAATTCCTTTCCACAGACGGAGCAGGTGAACGGCCGCTCCCCAGTGTGAACTCGCTCGTGAGCCATTAGGGTGGATGACTGAGTGAATCCCTTCCCACACACTGAGCAGGTGAACGGCCGCTCCCCAGTGTGAACTGACTGGTGTCTCAGTAGCTGCGATGACAAAGTGAATCCCTCCCCACAGTATGAGCAGGTGAATGGCCACTCCCCAGTGTGAACTGACCTGTGTGCTTGTAGGTGGGCTGACTGAGTGAATCCTTTCCCACAGTCCAAGCAGGTAAATGGTCTCTCCCCAGTGTGAACTCTCTGATGTAGCTTCAGTTTAGATGACTTAGTGAATCCCTTCCCACAGTCTGAGCAGGTGAACAGCCACTCCTCACTGTAGACTTGCTGGTGAACCATTTGGTCAGATGACCGAGTAAAACCTTCCACACAAATTCAGTAAATGACCAGCCTCTGCCCCAGTGTGAACTAACTGGTGTGTCCACAGGTGGGAAGACCAACTGAATCCTTTCTCACACACAGAACAGGTGGATGGCCTTGTCCCAGTGTGAACTTATTGATGTCGCTTCAGTTGAAATGTCCATCTGAATCCATTCCCACTGTCTGAGCAGATGAATGGGCACCCCCTACCTATTTAAAATGACAGGCGTGCCAGTCGATCAGATGATAGAGTGAATCTCTCTCCGCAGTCTGAACAGGAATGATGATCGAGTGAATCACTTGCTCCACTTCTTAAATATCTGGACAGAGACAGCAAAACTGGTGTGTTGTGTTTTAGATTCCCGTAGAGAAATTCCTTGTGATTTGTAACCTGTAAAAAGATATACAAAATCCATCAGTGGGTGTAGGACAACATTTCAGATGAGATCACTGAGTTGTCAAGGTGTGATCTGACATCACACAGTTACAGTGAGGTTCAACACAAGTTGGACAGAGAAATCATCATCTAACAGGGTACAGTGCTGGCATCTGGAATGACCATCAAACTCTCTGATGCTCCTCCTGTCTCTATAAGAATGGAGAATTTCTGCCATCTCCAATCTGTGACTTGGCTCAGTTTGACTCTCTCCATTGGTATTATTCCCTGTTCCACTGAGCTGCCTGGGTTCCTGGCCCCACAGTAACTGAAACACTCTCACCGAAAAAGCCGGCAGTGCATTCCACACATTTCAGCCCTGGGAAAACAAACCTCTGGCTATGCACACGATCAATATCCCTCATCATCTTATACACCTGAAAAAGGCTCTAAACATAAACAAGGAAATTACATATTGCTTTGAGGATTTGTCAGAAGTCTACAAAATCATGAGGGAGAAGATTGGGTAAATAAATGCAAGCAGCTTTTTCCACTGAGGTTGGGTGACAACTAGACGGCATGGGTAAGTGGGGAAGGTGAAAATTTAATGGGAACATGTGGAAAAGCTCTTTACTGAAATGGTTGTGAGAGTGTGGAATGAGATGCCAGCACAACTGGTGAATATGAGCTCGGTTTTACTATTTAAAAGAAGTTTGGATGGGAGCCTGGATGGTAGAGGTATAGATTTGTGTAAAAAGGGCCCAAAGGATATTGGGGACTCAGTTCACCACAACCACAAACTGTTCCTGCTGCCACCATCCAGGAAACGGTACCACAGCAAAAGGACCAACAGGCTCCGGGACATCAACTTCCACCAGGTCATCAGACTGAATAATTGATTTCTGTTTTCCTGACTGTCCTATGTACAAACTAATTATTATGAGTTAATTTAAATTACACATTGCACATTTAGATGGTAACGTAACGTAAATATTTCTACTCCTCATCTATATGAAGGATATTTGTAATAAAGTCAATTCAATTCACCCTCTCCACTATATGTTCTGTCAATCTAGCTCTCATTCCCCCTACAACTTATTTAAACCACATCACCCCCCCCCCCCCCCGCACTACCTCCAGCAAGCCTTATCACTGGGATATTAGTTGCCTCTTGGTCTGTTCCCCTAACTAACAAATCTCCTATCACCCCTTTGACTTTCCTCTGTCAGGCAGTTACCCCCAACAGTGTCTAAAGTGGTCCACCTGCTGTTGTGCAGGATAGCAACAAAGTACTCTGCGATGGCTATTTAACCTCATTCCCCTTCCTGACTCTCACACAGTTTCCTGTGTCCTGCACCTTGGGTGTAACTCACCTCTCTTCATGTCATATCTATCACCCCCTCCAACTGCTGGATGATCCAAAATTCATCCATTTCAAGTTCCAACTCGTTAAAGTGCCGGGTTACAAGCTGCAGCTAGATGCACATCTTGTAGGTGAGGGCATCAGGGAAACTGGAGGTCTCCCCTCGTTCCCTCCTATATCCCCTCTAATTTGTAATATCCAGTGTGCAGATAAATATTGTACTGTGCATTTTTTTACCCAGTGATAAGATGTGCACAGTGAATTTTATATAGAGATGTATTCATTTTCACAGCTAGCAAATCACTGTCAATAGGAACTTTGATCACCTCTGGGTTTGATCCAGTTCATCTGCAGTCTCCCACAACCTATGTAGCAGGCCTGTAACGGGTAATGAAGGATTTTCTCACCAAAGCTTTTGCAGATTGTCCATATGTGGTTTGCTTGCTAAACTATGCTTTAAAAAGTCAGATTTCCAAATATCAATTCACTTCTTCCCACTTGCAAATTCTCCAGCAACTTTTGCATCACCACAATACACACAGGTAACACCAGTTTCTGTATTCTACATAATTATTCCCCCTGAACCCTCCCCCAATGACTGATGGTGGTGAACTCAGTGATGGCAATGTCAATGAATATGAAGGGAAGGGCAGTAGTCTGTCTCATTGGAGTCTGGCACATTTGTGATCTGAAAGCTACTTGTTGCCCAGGGCAAAGGTGTTTGATATCACTAGGTACCTAGACAGAATTGGACAAAACATGTTCTCACCGCTAGAAAAGTCCATTACAAGAACACACACAAAATGCTGGAGGAACTCAGCAGGCCAGGCATCAGCTATGGAAAAGAGTACTAATGCTGAGTTCCGCCGGCATTTTGTGTGTGTTGCTTGGATTTCCAGCATCTACAGATTTTCTCTTGTTTGTGATTGGAGGTAGAACAAAGCTGATTTTCTCAACTGGTGATATAAACGATTTTGTTCCCTTTCTCCGAGTTCCTTATCCTTGCATTTAGACAGCTGGAGCTCAGCTCTGTCTGAGATCCATCGGTTCCCATTCCCTCATCAGCCGGAAGCTCCCCGGGGCCCGTGGGGCTGAGAGAGAGGGGAGAGAGCAGGACGGTCCCGGGATTGCGGACTACGGTGCCCGCAGTTCACAGGAATCGTCCCTCAGTCGGTGTTTAAAATAAAAACACAGAGAATCGATCTTACCCGCAGACGCTATTTCCAAGGCCTTCTGTGTACCGTGCGCATGCGTGATACTTGGTGACGTCATCAGCCCTGACGCCTGCGCATCTGTTCGGTGCTTCAGCGCCGGCGAAATTTTAAACGCACGGCCTTATGGGTAATCACGGTGCCATTAAATATTTCTGCAGGCTCTGGTTCAATATTCATACCTCATTTTTTTCGTGTGTGCATAGAAAAATCTGCAGTTGTTTTAACGCCGAAAGCTCCCATAAACAATATACTCAATATCAACGTTATCCAATGCCAAAGTAAAATGCAGATATAAAACACAGGAGATTCCACAGTTGCTGGAAATACAGAGACACACACACACAAAATGCTACATTTTCGAGTGGATTTACAAATCTCTCCTCTCACTCACTTACTTCGTGGATTACTGTGCTTTTCTACTTTACCATCTTACAACTTTAAGCATTGTTTCCCAAGATTGATTGTTTGGGAGCTATATATACGCACAACACTGTTAACTTCTGTTTATTTCGTTTAATCTTTTATATTTGGAGTAGATACAGATAAAGCTAGTGGTTTTCACAGCGAAACCAGACTCCATTAATGATCTA
Source organism: Hemitrygon akajei (assembly GCF_048418815.1). NCBI lineage: Eukaryota > Metazoa > Chordata > Chondrichthyes > Myliobatiformes > Dasyatidae > Hemitrygon > Hemitrygon akajei. Next base: position 1,066,807 of record NW_027332025.1, on the reverse strand, counting down.
TTGCTGCTGGTACGTAACGATTGCAACAACCCAGCTGTCTGAGGCACAGTCCTTTAAAATTGGTGAAAATGACCCAAAACGTTGAAAAGAGCGGAGAAGGAGTTTAACCAACTTCGTCCAGAGCCCTGAAGAACGTCAAAACCACAGTGAGCTCATCGTCTTATTCAGTGTGGAGAAAATCATGCAGGTGCATAAGATGATGAGAGGCATTGGTCGTGTGGATAATCAGAGACTTTTTCCGAGGGCTGAAACAGCTAACACGAGGGGGAATAGGTTTAAGCTGCTTGAGAGGAGATGTCAGAGCTAAGGTTTTTAAGCAAAGAGTGGTGTCTGTGTGTGGAATGCACTGCCAGCGACGGTGGTAGAGGCGGATACAATAGGGTCTTTTAAGTGACTCTTAGATAGGTACATGGAGCTTAGGAAAATAGGTGGCTATGCGGTTGGGTAAAATCTCAGCAGTTTCTAGAGTAAGTTACATCGTCGGCACAACACTGTGGGCCAAAGCGTCTGTAGTGTGTTGTAGATTTCTATGATTCAATGAAATTCAAGGGAAATCTCCTATCCCACGGAGTGGTGACTCGTTGCAACCTGTCATCTCAGGGAGAGTGATAGGGAAATGGCAGGGATAGATTTTGATATTCTGATATGGAACAGAAACATGGGCCATGACCAGATGGGCCGAGTGGACTCTCTAGTGTACATTTTGAGTGTGGTAGAGACAGTAAGTACCTGAGACACGGGATTTGATACAGAACTGATTTATCTTTCACAGATCCACAATATTAAACACCAGTCTAGTTTAAGGCTAACATCAGCAGAACAGACTCCTCCAATGCTCAGTGACCAGGGTTCAGTCCTGGGTGCGATGAGCAGCCGCAAGAACTGCAGAATCTGACAGTAACAGTCCCTCATGAACCTGCAGCTGCCTTCAGTCACCGTGATGTTTAAACATTTAACACGGAGCTGATCTGAACTTCCTCCCTGATGTGAAGTTGCTGGTGATGCAGCAGCTGGGATGATTGAGTAAAATTCTTTGCTCACTCCGGACAGAAATGTGGCCTCTATTTATTGTGAACTTACCGGAGCATCACAAGGCGGGTTAACTGAATGAGTCTCTTCGCACACACGGAGCAGGTGAACGGCCGCTTCCCAGTGCGAAGCTGTTGGTGTATCTGCGATGAATGACGTCAAACTGCTATAACGTCATGGCAATGTATCAAGTCAGATCACGGACATGGACACGTGTTCGTTCCCTCCTTGTAGCGGGTGGGGCGCTGTGTTCTCTAGCATCTCCATGGTGCCTTCGGATAAAAACAGTGTTACAGCTCAAAACAAGTTGGAGGAATAATACTTCATCTTCAAACTGACCGCAGTTTTGGCATCAGGCACAATATCAAACTCTCTGCTTCCCTCTCTGTATCAAAATTGATCATTCCTCCCCTTCATCAGTCTGTGACTTGGCTCAGTTTGTCTGTCTCCTTCGCATTCTGGGCATGCGCCACACACCCACTGAGATCACATTTTATTTACACGGCTGTGACTAGAGACTTTCTGATTATTATGTCCCTCCCGGCATTTGACGGTGGTAAACTCAGAGTCAGCAATGGTATTGATCCTCAGGAGTAGGTGATTAGGCTTTTTCGTTGGAGATCGATAAACTGCCGGTAGTGTGTGTCTGGATGAGTGGGTCGTTTTCAGACTGGAGGTAGGTAGCGTTTGGAGTACCTCAGAGATCAGTCCCTGACCACAGTTGTTCACAGTTTAATGTCCTGGCGGAGGCAGCGAGATGTGAGATGTCCCAGTCTGCTGGTGACGCAGAAAGAGTGGAGTTGGGGGAGGGGAGGCTATTCACATGCAATTTCGTAGCTTTACAATCAGTACATAGTGCACTGTGGGGCTGCAGTGGCGGGTTCCAATCTGCTAATTAAATTTGCTGACGGCACAACATTGATCGGCCGAATCCCAATTAATAACGAGGCAGCCTACAGAGAAGAAGTCATCACCCCGACACAGTGGTGTCAAGAAAACAACCTCTCCCTCATTGTGACAAAAACACAGGAGCTGGTTGTGGATTACAGGAGGAATGGAGACAGGGACCAAATTCAACATTTCCAAGTCTGTTATTGACACAAAATGCACATTTTAATATTGATCATGACACAATGTATTTTATACATTGTTAATGACGTAAAACATATTTATAGATTGTTACTGACAGAGAATCGTATAACTTGTGTTCCTTGTGTTATCTGAATGTACTTGCCTCTGATACTGCCACAAGTCAGTGTTTCTCTGTCCCTGTACCTTCCCCTACTTGTGCACTTGGCAATAAATTCAACAGGACCTGAGAAATCTCAGTGAGATTTGATTAGTGATGATCATCTTGGCAGCTCGGTAGGTCGAATGTATGCGACAGTACACTGTTAAATGCAAAACCCTGAACAATGTCGATGATCAGAGGGATCTTAGACTCCAAGTTCATCGCTCCCTGAAAGAGACTGCACAGATTGATCGGGTGGTTAAGAAGGCAAATGACATGGTTGTCTTTCTTAGTTGAAGCATTGAGTTCAAAAGTCGGGAAGTTGTGTTGCGGCTGTTCCGAGCCTGCGGTCGTACTGTGACTGTTTCTTTAAGAGCGCCGGCGTGAGGAGGCGGGGCTATGACGTCAGTCACGGGCTGACAGCGCTAACTGTGGACTGAACCATAAGAGAGAGAGAGCGATCTGCAGACAGGCAGTCGGCCAGTCTAAAGAGAGAGAGAGACTGGAAAAGCTGATAGCTTCAGTTAGTCGCAGCTGAGGCTTGGAACTCTCCTATGCCCACAAGAGTGGGTTGATCATCGGTACACGGAACCACAACGAATGTGTGTGGCTGTCACTTCGTATAATCCATAGGAGTGGGGTTTGTAATATCTTGTGTTAACCCTTGCCTGGGTATGTTGTGTGGTACCCCTGGAAGACGGTATTCCTAAGACAGGTCCACTTTCGCTGATAACTCGTCTGTGGACGGATTCAACGGATAAGAACTTCGTCGGCGGTTATTTTGAAGTAACGGCCTTTTCTCTACGTTTCACCCTGGATTACAAATATCTCTCTCCCGTCATTTATTCCGTGGATTACTGAATTTTCCTACTTACCATCTCAAGACTCTAAACTTTGTTCCCTCAGGCTCGATAGACTGGGAATTACATTTGCACATATATACACTTAACACTGTTAACTTTCCTTTATTTCGTTAAGTTACTATATTATAAGTAGATACTAATAAACAGAGTGTTTTAACCATCAAAACCAGACTCCAGTGTGAACTCTATTGCTGCTGGTTCGTTTCTAAAACGTTTCAGTTCGTAACACAGTTTTATAAAACTAGCTAGCCCACATCTGGAGTGTTTCATACAGTTCTGGTCGCCCCCATTCTCGGAAGGATGTCGGGGCTTTGGAGAGGGCGCAGAAGAGGTTTACCAGGACACTGCCTGGATTAGAGGGCATGAGCTATAACGAGAGGCTTGACAAACTTGTGTTGTTTACTCCAGAGCGGCGCAGGCTGGGGCGAGACTGGATGGACGTTTATAAGATTACGAGAGGAATAGATAGAGTGGATATATTTTTCCTGGGGGGTTGAAATGTCTAATACATTTAAGGTGAGAGGAGATGTGAGCGGCAAGTTTGCTTCTTTCCACAGACTAATGAGTAGCTGGAGTCTCTGCCTGTGGGGGGGGGGGGGGGGGGGGCGAGGTCACCAATCCTGACACGTGATCCCGTTTGCCCCTCCCATTTAACCGCGGATGGCCAGCATCTGGCGTCTGTTTCCGAGGCCCCGCCTTCCGATGATGTAATAATCTCTTCGCGCATGTTCACAGTCTCCGGGTGGACGGTGTTTTCCTCTCCGCTCAGAGCTGAAGTGGGTCGGCTGTGTGTTCAGGAAAGACTTTCGTCTCTTCCGTCGGGATCACTGTCTGCGGGCCGAGGATATCACTTTCCCATCGGTGAGTATTGAGACCGATCCCGAGCGGGGAGATCCGATGTTGGCCGTGAGCCCCGAACTGTGGGCCAGGAATTCATTTGTTTCCCAACTATCTGGGCTCGTCAGAAATGTGTCGACTTCAGTTAATCTGCATTGAACGATCCAAACCAGGAGCCCAGGCTGTCTGTTTCCGCAGAATTGAAATTGAAGTCCCGCCGACAGGTCACGTGAGACTGTGTGCCGCAGATTCGCCCCGCCCTCTGCTTTGTGACGCCAGATCACGTGGTGTGATTTTGGCCGCTGAGTCCCATTAACTTACCCGAACTCGCCTCGTTTCCTGAGGCTTCTCGCATTTGTTCTGGAGCTTTATGGCTGTTGTGTCTTCTCCCGGAGTGGGGTGGGTGAGAAAGGAGAACGTCCCAGGTTGTGGGGATCTTTGGTTTCACTGCCTGCTTTACCGAGGGACTGGGAAGTCTAGGGGGAGAATGGTTCGAGCCTCCGCTTCCCGCAGTAGAGCTGAGCCAAACATTACTCCTGCACGTTTATAGTCCAGCGACGGCGGTCGGTCCAGTATGGACAAGACAAGATCTGTATCCTAGGAACTGTAATACAAATTTCCTGAAATGGTCCTGTTTTAACCTGGAAATGGAGTGATAGTATAACAGTAAAGGAAGCACAACTTTTCCCTGTAAATTATCCTGGAACTGCTTTGTCTGTTATTCCTGGAAATGTGTCCGGTGCAGTTGTTGCTAATGAGGTTCACATGAATAATCTCAGGAATGATCGGCTTTATGTATGAGGAGCATTTGGTGGCTCTGGACCTGTGCTCAATGGAGTTCAGAGGGACGGTGGGGGTGGTGGAGGGATGGATGGTTAAGTAAACCTACCAAATGTTGAAAAGCCTGGATACAGTGGACATGGAGAGGATGTTTCCATTAGACAGAGAGTCTGTGATCTGACAGCACGGTCTCAGAATAAACTTGCTTCCCTTTAAAACTGAGATGAGAAAAAAATTTTGGCCAAAAGATGTCTGATATGTGGAATTTGTTGCCGCAGAATTTGTTTGAGGCTGCCATTTGGGTCTATTTGTGAAGATTAATATACTGATGATTGCTGAGTAGCTTCAGGGTTACAGGAGAAAGGCAGGAATATGGTGTTGGAATAAAAATCAGCCATGATTGAATGGTTGAGTGGTGGAGCAGACCAGATGGATTGAATCACCTAATTCTGTTCCTGTGTCTTGTGACTGAATGATGGCTCCTTCTTATCCCGTATTGTTTTGTGATGTGTGAGGGACAATTAAAGATTGTTCACTGAGATAATTATATTTGCCAACGTTTAAATTTCAGTGAGTTTTGTTCCTAGTAACATTAAGCAGAAATGTTTGGTCCTCCTTTTCATTGTTAACGTGCTTCATTATCTTTCATGTTAACGTTAGACCTGCAGTGAGAGATTTATTGGAAGAAAAATCACGACTGAAGACAAGGGAACAGCAACAAGTGAACCAGCCCGAGGATTGAGAGCATCAACTGGAGAGAACCCATCTGACTCGGGAGATTCCAGTGATTCAGTCAGGAGAAAGTTTGGTGAGTCTCATTTACTCAAACACTGGTCCTTTAGACATTACATACCTGTACAAAGGAAGGTAGGAAATAGTTGTGAGTGAGACAGAATGTGCCCAGAAGAACCAGTTATGCCAGTACCAGTCAGACCCAGTTGTGAAGAAGCTCCCCCCCCTGCAATATTCCCTTTAAACTTTTCACCCTTCACCCTTAACCCATGTCCTCTGGTTTTTTTCTCCCCCAGCCTCAGTGGAAAAAGCCTGCTTGCATTCACTCTATCTATACCCATCATAATTTTATACATCTCTATCAAATCACCCTCATTCTCCTACGCTCCAGGGAATAAAGTCCTAACCTATTCAACCTTTCTCTGTAACTCAGTTTCTCAAGTCCCGGCAACATCCTTGTAAACCTTCTCTGCACTCTTTCGACCTTATTAATATTCTTCCTGTAATTCGGTGACCAAAATTGCACACACTACTCCAAATTCCCCCTCACTAATGCAATATACAACCTCACCATTACATTCCAACTCTTATACTCAGTACTTTGATTTATAAAGGCCAATGTACCAAAAGCTCTCTTTACTACCCTATCTACATGTGATGACACTTTTAGGGAATTTTGTATCTGTATTCCTAGATCCCTCTGTTCTAGTGCCCTCCTCAGTACCCTACCATTTACCTTGTATGTTCTACCTTGGTTTGACTTTCCAAAGTGCAATACCTCACACTTGTCTGTATTAAACTCCATCTGTCATTTTTCCAGCTTGTACGGATCCCTCTGCAAGCTTTGAAATCCTTATTCACTGTGCACTACACCTCCAATCTTTGTATCATCAACAAATTTGCTGATCCAATTTACCAAATTATTATCGAGATCATTGATATAGATGACAAATAACAATGGACCCAGCATTGATCCCTGTGGTACACCACTAGTCACAGGCCTCCACTCAGAGTAGCAATCCTCCACTACCACTCTCTGACTTCTCCCATCCTCAATTCCCAATCAAATTTACTACCTCACCATGTATACCTTGTGACTGAATCTTCCTAACTAACCTCCCATGCGGGACCTTGTCAAAGGCCTTACTGAAGTCCATGTAGACAACAACCACTGCCTTGCCTTCATCCACTTTCCTTGTAACCTCCTCGAAACTCTCTAATATATTTGTTAAACATGGCACAAAGCCATGTTGACTCTCCCTAATAAGTCCCTGTCTATCTAAATAATTGTCAATCCTATCTCTTAGTACTCCTTCCAATAATTTACCCATGACCGTCATCAAACTTGCCAGCCTATAATTTCCCAGATTACTTTTAGTGCCTGCTTTAAACAACGGAACAACATGAGCTATCCTCCAAATCTCTGGCACCTCACCCGTAGATAACGACTTTTAAATATATCTGCCAGGGCCCCTGCAATTTCAACACTAGTCTCCTTCAAGGTCCAAGGGAATATCCTGTCAGGTCCTGGAGATTTATCTACTCACCTCAAGATAGCAAGCACCTCCTCCTCTTCTCTCTGTATAGGTTCCATGATCTCAATACTTGTTTGCCTTATTTCCATTGACTCCATGCCAGTTTCCCGAGGAAATTCAGACACAAAAAAACCATATCACATCTCCCCAATTTCTTTTGGTTCCATGCATAGCCAACCGCTCTGATCTTCAAGAGGATCAATTTTATCCCATAACTATCCTTTTGCTATTAATATACCTGTGGAAGCTCTTACTATCCTTCACCTTGACTGCCAACGCTACCTCATGTCTTCTTTCAGCCCTCCTGATTTCTTCCTTAAGTATTTGTTTGCACTTTTTATACTCCTCAAGTACCTTCTTTGCTCCCTGTTTCTTACACATGTCATACATCTCTCTCTTCTTTATCAGAGTTCCAATATCCCTCAAGAACCAAGGTCCCTTATTCTTATTCACTTTGCTTTTAATCCTGAGACTTTGTTCCCAGGGTGTCCTCATGGGCCATCCAGAAATGATTTCAGCTGGCGACAACCCTGTTTTCCCCTGTGGGGTAACCCTCATGTGGAATCGGGCTAATGGTCGGACCTTCAACCAAGTGAGTCCAGTCTCTGCTGTTAGTCTGGCTAGTTTACTCTTCAGAGTGCCATTGGCTCTTCCCACTCTGCCAGTGGCCCGTGGGTGGTATACACAGCGGAATTGTTGCTTGATAGCTAGTTCGTTACGTACCCCTTTGTTTACTTTCACCACAAAGTGTGGGCCATTGTGAGAGCTCAGCATCTCTGGCAGGCCGTACCTGGGAATTATTTCCCGTAATAATATCTTCATAGCTGTCATAGCAGTATTATTGGTAGTTGGAATAGCTTCAATCCACCTACTAAGCAGATAATAACTAAGCAGTATCTATAGCAATGTACTCAAGGCAATTCAATAAAATCAACTTGTAGACACAAAAAGATCCACCTGGCAAGGGAGTCATACCCGGTGTGCAGGGTACAGGTTACCAACCATTCCCTCCTTTCCCAGGGGTGTACAATTGTGTATATGATCGACCAATATCGGTAAAAATTGTGTAGGAACACAAACCTGTCCTGTTGGGTGATTCAAAAAGCTAGGTTGGGTTCTTTCTGGCACCCCATCTGGGACCACAATTTGCGCTCCTCCTCAGAGACGTCCCCCTGAAAAGTACGTACCTCCCTCATGTCTGGCAAACCTGTTCTGCTTAAGTCACAGAGGGATGCTTGACGGGAACCCGAGGGGACTACAACTACCGAGGATTGTGCCGCACTTTTCACTGTCTCATCCACTAAAGCATTGTATTTAGTGACTCAGTCGGATATGTGGGTGTGGGCTGGTCATTTAATAACAACCAAAACGTGAGGTAGCTGTAGAGCGGTGAGTAAGTTGTTTACAAAGGTGGCATTACTAATGGGGTGGCCAGAGGAAGTCAGGAATCCCTATGTTCCCAGAGATCCCCGTAGTCATGTACAATTCCAAATGCATAACAGAGTCTGTATAAACATTCCCACTTTAGTCAGTTGCTGGGATACAGGCACGAGTCAGAGCAAACAGCTCAGCCTTCTGGGCGGAGACAGCTGCTTCAAAAGAGGCCTGTTCAATTACTTCACTGTCCATCACTATCGCATCGTTTCCCTGCTGGATCCACAAAAGAGCTTCCATCCTCAGAAAATGTTGCCTCAGGCTTGAGGGGATATTGAGGAAGGGATGGGAGAGTCTGTCCTTCTTTCATGGTGATCTGGATGGGGGGCAGTTGGTGCTGTCAACTTCATTGTCTGAAATTGAGCAGAGATTATGTGCAATGTCTTGGGTTCGGTCAATATTAAAAGATTGTCTTAGCAGATGTCCTGTCTTCACCTCAGACTCCTTCCAGTATCAGAGTTGGCCTGCGGCCAAGTCTTGCCAGTCTCCCTTGTTGCTGGAGGCTTGTTTCATCAGGGTGTAGGCAAGGAACTCTAGGCTCTTTGGCTTGAACCCAGGGCAAACCCTAACGATGGTATGGGGAGCCACCAGTCCTGTCTGTCGCCAAAGGAAATCCGGAACTTCGGCCAGTAATGCACTGCCCTCTCCTCCTTAATCCTGTCCAATCACCATGACTGGGAACTTCTGTCCCTCGTGGGGTGCATGATATTGGCTTTCCTCAGTTGAGCACCCCGTAGGGTCATAGCACAGAGTCACGTAGGGGTCGGCCGCTGGCAGAAGGGGTTCAAACGCGGTGGAGTCCAGATTAAGTGCCCACCACTGGGGATTCGGAAACTGGGGAAGCTGTCGGTTGTTCACCTGTCACAGGGTGACAGCATTGTCTGTCTCTCCTTTCCCCCTGTCCTCCACAATCAGCTCCTTTGTTTTTGTGACAATGAGGGAGAGTTTGTTTTCTTGATACCATATAACAATCACAGCACAGAAACAGGCCATCTCGGCCCTCCTAGACCGTGCCGAACTCTTAATCTCACCTAGTCCCACCTACCCGCACTCAGCCCATAACCCTCCACTCCTTTCCTGTCCATATACCTATCCAATTTTACCTTAAATGACACAACTGAACTGGCCTCTGCTACTTCTACAGGAAGCTCATTCCACACAGCTATCACTCTCTGAGTAAAGAAATACCCCCTCGTGTTTCCCCTAAACTTTTGCCCCCTAACTCTCAAATCATGTCCTCTCGTTTGAATCTCCCCTACTCTCAATGGAAACAGCCTATTCACGTCAACTCTATCTATCCCTCTCAAAATTTTAAATACCTCGATCAAATCCCCCCTCAACCTTCTACGCTCCAATGAATAGAGACCTAACTTGTTCAACCTTTCTCTGTAACTTAAGTGCTGAAACCCAGGTAACATCCTAGTAAGTCGTCTCTGCACTGTCTAATTTATTGATATCTTTCCTATAATTCGGTGACCAGAACTGTACACAATATTCCAAATTTGGCCTTACGAATGCCTTGTACAATTTTAACATTACATCCCAACTTCTGTACTCAATGCTCTGATTTTTAAAGGCCAGCGTTCCAAAAGCCTTCTTCACCACCCTATCTACATGAGACGCCGCCTTCAGGGAACTATTCACTGTTATTCCTAGATCTCTCTGTTCCACTGCATTCCTCAATGCCCTACCATTTACCCTGTATGTTCTATTTGGATTATTCCTGCCAAAATGTAGAACATCACAATTCTCAGCATTAAACTCCATCTGCCAACGTTCAGCCCATTCTTCTAACTGGCATAAATCTCCCTGCAAGCTTTGAAAACTCACCTCATTATCCACAACACCTCCTACCTTAGCATCATCAGCATACTTACTAATCCAATTTACCACCCCATCATCCAGATCATTTATTTATATTACAAACTACATTGGGCCCAAAACAGATCCCTGAGGCACTCCGCTAGTCACCGGCCTCCATCCCGATAAACAATTATCCACCACTACTCTCTGGCATCTCCCATCTAGCCACTGTTGAATCCATTTTATTACTCCAGCATTAATACCTAACGACTGAACCTTCTTAACTAACCTTCCATGTGGAACTTTGTCAAAGGCCTTGCTGAAGTCCGTATAGACTACATCCACTGCCTTACCCTCGTCAACATTCCTCGTAACTTCTTCAAAAAATTCAATAAGGTTTGTCAAACATGACCTTCCACGCACAAATCCATGCTGGCTACTCCTAATCAGATCCTGTCGATCCAGATAATTATAAATACTATCTCTAAGAATACTTTCCATTAATTTATCCACCACTGATGTCAAACTGACAGGTCTATAATTGCCAGGCTTACTTCTAGAACCCTTTTTAAACAATGGAACCACATGAGCAATACGCCAATCCTCTGGCACAATCCACATTTCTAATGACACCTGAAAGATCTCCGTCAGAGCTCCTGCTATCTCTACACAAACTTCAGATGTTATCTCTACACATACCAGTCAGATGTTGTTCAGACTTCAGACAGAGTCAGCAATCAAATGGTTGAGCATGGTGCGATGCATGTGCTGAGCTCCATATGTGACAATGCAAGAAGCATCGTAGGAAAGCCAGATGAGTTCAGGAAAGGGAATTTGTAGACATCATTGGGATGTGGTGGCACCCAACAGTCTGAGGGATTCAGGGGAACAAATTTGTAGAGAGATTGCAGACCATCCCAAGAAACAAAAGTTGATTCAGTAAGTGATTTTAACTTTCCATGTGTTGACTGGGACTCCCATACTGTAAAAGGACTAGATAGGATAGAGTTTGTCAAATGTGCCCTGAATCGGTACGTAAAATTCCCGATGTAGAAGTGTGCAATAAGCTGTTAGGCAATGATCAGGGCTGGCGACAGAAATTAGTGATCATAATGCCAAGAAATTCAAAATAAAGATGGAAAAAGAGAGGTCTGGACCATGAGTTTAGATTCTAAATTGGAGAGAGGTCAATTTTGATGGTGTCAGAAAGGATCTGATAGGTGTGGTTTGGGACAGGCTGTTTTCTGATAAAGGAGTACTTTGTAAGTGGGAGGCCTTCAAAAGTGAAATTTTGAGGGTGTAGAGTTTCTATGTGCCTAACAATGTAAAAGTTGAAATGTAACTGGTGCAGGGAACCTTGGCTTTCAGGAGATATTGAAGCCCTGGATATTTTGTTCTTTTAAATGCCTCAGACATTTGAGTGCTACCAAGACTCATTAATCATCATCCATGCTCTGAGCTCATCTGAACTTTTTCTTTCATTGTTGTCTGTTGGTTTCTAGCTTCCCAATAGCTTTTGCATTTTTGTTTGCCCTCTCTTTGGCTTTTATGTTGGCTTTGGCTCCTCATTACAGCCACTGTTGTGTCCTCCTGCCTTTCCAATGCTTCCATTTCTTTGGGATGTATCGATCGCTCAGCTCCCGAATTGCTCCCAGAAACTCCAGCCATTGCTGCTTCATTGTCACTCCAACCTTTTCCCTTCCAAACAAGTTTGTCCAGCTTCTCTGTCATAGAATCATGGAGACGTTCAATATGGAAACAGGCCGTTTGGCCCATCTAGTCAATGCCAAAAAAACACTTAAGCTGTCTATTGCAAGTACCTGCACCGAGACCATCGCCCTCCATACCCCTACCATCCAGGCTTCCTTCAAAACCTCTTTGAAATGGTGAAACCGAGCTCATATTCACCACTTGTGCTGACATGTCATTCCACACTCTCACGACCATTTCAGTAAAGAGTTTTTCCAAATGTTCTCATTAAATTTTCACCTTCCCCACTTACCCATGACCTCTGATTGTCATCCCACCCAACCTCAGTGGAAAAAGCAGCTTGCATTTACCCTATCTATACCCTCATAATCTTGTATACTTCTAACAATTTCCCAAAGCTATGTATAATTTCCTTGTTTATGTTTAGAGCCTTTTTTACGTGTATAAGATGATGAGGCGCATTGATCGTGTGGATAGCCAGAGGTTTATTCCCAGGGCTGAAATGGCTAACACGAGGGGGCATAGTTTTATGGTGCTTGGAAATAGATACCGAGGGGATGTCAGGGGTAAGATTTTTACCCAGAGAGTGGTGGGTGCGTGGAATGCACTGCAGGCTATTTGTGTGAGAGTATTTCAGTTACTGTGAGGCCAGGAGCCCGTGCTGCTCAGTGGGAACAGGGACTAATACCAATGGCGAGAGTCAAACTGAGCCAGGTCACAGATTGGAGATGGCAGAGATGCCCCATTCTTATAGAGAGAGGAAGAACATCAGACAGTTTGATGGTCATTCCAGATACCAGCACTGTGCCCAGTTAGATGATTTCTCTCTCCAACTTGGGTTGAACTTCACTGTAAGAGTGTGATGCCAGATCACACCTTGACAACTCAAGTGATCTCATATGAAAAGTTGTCCTACACACATTGATGGATTTTGTAAATCTTTTTACAGGCTAAAAACAAGGAATTTATCTACGGGAATCTCGAACACAACACGCCAATTTTGCTGTCTCTGTCCAGATATTTAATAAGTGGAGCAAGGGATTCACTTGATCATCCTTCCTGCTCAGGCTGTGGGGAGGGATTCACTTGGTCATCTGACCCACTGGCACAGCGGTCATTTTACACAGGGGAGAGGCCGTTCATCTGCTGAGACTGTGAGAATGGATTCAATGGATCTTCTCAACTGAATGTACATCAGCAAGTTCACACTGGACAAGGCCATTCACCTGTTCTGTGGGTGAGAAGGGATTCAGTTGTCTTCCCACCTGTGGACACACCAGTCAGTTCACACTGGGCAGAGGCTGGTCATCTGCTGAAGTTGTGGGGCAGGATTCAATCAGTCTTCTGACCTAATGGCTCACCAGCGAGTTCACACTGGGGAAAGGCCGTTCACCTGCTCGGAATGTGGGAAGGGATTCACCTACTCATCCCAACTGAAGATACATCAGCGAGTTCACACTGGGGAGAGGCCATTCACCTGCTCAGACTGTGGGAAGGGATTCACACAATTAGCTGGCCTACAAGCACACCATTCAGTTCACACTGGGGAGAGGCCGTTCACTTGCTCAGACTGTGGGAAGGGATTCACTTCGTCATCTCAACTGAAGGTACATCAGCGAGTTCACACTGGGGAGAGGCCGTTCATCTGCTCAGACTGTGGGAAGGGATTCACACAGTTATCTGGCCTGCAAGCACACCAGTCAGTTCACACTGGGGAGAGGCCGTTCATCTGCTCAGACTGTGGGAAGGGATTCACACAGTTATCTAGCCTGCAAGCACACCAGTCAGTTCACACTGGCGAGAGGCCGTTCACCTGCTTAGACTGTGGGAAGGGATTCACTCTGTCATTTTGCCTACTGACACACCAGTCAGTTCACACTGGAGAGTGGCCATTCACCTGCTCAGACTGTGGGAAGGGATTCACTCGGTCATCTCAACTGAAGGTACATCAGCGAGTTCACACTGGGGAGAGGCCATTCACCTGCTCGGATTGTGGGAAGGGATTCACTTCGTCATCTCAACTGAAGGTCCATCAACGAGTTCACACTGGGGAGAGGCCATTCGCCTGCACATTCTGTGGGAAGGGATTCACTCAATCATCTCAATTGAAGGTACATGAGCGAATTCACACTGGGGAGAGGCCATTCACCTGCTCAGACTGTGGGAAGGGATTCACTCGGTCATCTCGCCTACTGACACACCAGTCAGTTCACACTGGGGAGAGGCCGTTCACCTCCTGTTAATGTGGGAATGTATTCACTCAGTCATCTAACCTTATGTAACTCTCACTCCAGCTAGCAGCTTAATATAGGGGGTGATAGCCCCCTAGCTCGGCCAAATGTGGGTGGATGCTGTGCCGTGTCCCCTGTTACAAATCAATACCCCAAAATAACAAACAGTACACAATATGTGATTCATAATTCTTACTTTGACTATAGGGTTAGTAAAGTAAAAAAAACAGGGCCCACTCTCCCCATTCGTGGCTTCTCATCTCTCCCCAGAAAAAGCCCATGAAATTCTCTCATCCAGACTCACAAGAAAGAACATTTCTGTCATTGGATAGCCCAGCACTCCAAAACCCTGTTATCTCTAGTTGTAAACTAGACATTTCTGCTACAGAGAAACCATTACCTCAGCAGTGAAACATTACAGAGAGGCCATTAAATCAACAGTGAAACCTTACAGCGTGTTACACTTACATCTCACTACCAGGTTCACACAGGGGAGAAAGTTTCAATGAGCTGCATGCTGGATATTTGTCCATCACCATTGCTGAATGCAATTTCGAGAGTGACTGTAGGTGCTGAACTCTGCAATTATTGCTGCTGCTCACCAGGCATGGGAGGAGTTTCTTCTGCTGCATATTCACCTTTAATGGGACTCGATCTGTGTCAAATGAATCAGTTCTATCTTAAACACTGTCTCTGGTACTTAGTGAATTTATAACACACTTAGTGTACAGTAGAGAGTCAACTCAGGCCGGCTGAACCCTGCCAGTGATTCTGTTCCACAACAGATCTTTCAAATTCTCCCCTGTTGTTCACCTCTCACTCTCCCTGGGATGAGGTCCAAATAGTCACCACTGTGTGGGCGAAGAGGTTTCCCTTGAATTTCCTGCAGACTGAAGAAGTCGAGCTGACTGCAGTTCTGTCTGAGATGTTCTTTGCCCCTCTAATCTCTGGGCTGAGGAAGAATGACATTGGGAGTTAACCTCCTTAATCATGACTCATGTCCACATTATGGGTCACTTTCCCCACTTCTAAAGTGTTGTTAGCGAACACCATTGTCCTCTAAAGACTGAAAGCAGAGTGGGAAACCATCAATTGGATTTTCAACGAAGCTGGGTCAGAAACCAGAGGCAGGTCTGCACAGAGCAGAGGTTCGGGCCCTGGACGATGGTCGGGGTAAGAACGTATGATGAGGAGAAGGGATTCAGCAACAGGGCATGCCAACCAATGAGATTTGGAAGCAGATTGACAGAGAAAGTAATTAGGTTATCTGACTGATGACACAAACACTACCTGTGGTGAGGTGCTCCACTGGTTGAGGAACATGTGTGTTGGGAATGGTTTTATCTATTGGGGGAGTTGCTCCTGCTTGTTTATCCTGTAATATAACCAGATGGATTGACCTATCTGAAATAATGTATTGATGATCATATAACTTGTAAGATTTTGACTCTGAAACTGGATCAGGCTTGAATTTATGGTGCCTTCATGAGGTGATGGAGGGCATTCGTGAGTTTGTGTTTTAAAGCAAGATTTTGGTGAATGATATTTGCCACTTGATTGTACCTTTGTAAGTAATCAGATTGAGTTAAACTGCTGCAGGATCCTGGAAAGTGTTGGATTGTGTCTGGTTTCACTTGGCCTTTTCTGCACTTACTGCCTTGTTTGTTTATATTTCAAGTATTCCGCATTTTTTTTCTTTTGTTAACTACTTTGTCTTGTATTTGGACACTAATTGGCAGACGAAATAATTTGGCTATCTGACTGACGAACAATGCCTGTGGTGGGGGCACATGTGTGTGTTGAGAATGGTTATACCTATTGAGGGAGTTATTCCTGCCTGTTTATCCTGTAATATTATATCCAAATGGTTATTTGAGATGATCCTAACTGAAATAATGTATTGATTATCATATAAATTGGTGGATTATGTCCTTAACTGAATCAGGCTTGAATTTATGGTGCCTTAATGAAGTTACTGTGGTCATTCATCCGTTTGTATTTTAAAGATAGATTTTGGTGAATGATATTTGCCACTTGATTGTACCTGCGTAAGTAATCAGATTGAGTTAAACTGCTGCAGGATCCTGGAATGTGTTGGATTGTATCTGGTTTCTCTTGGCCTTTTCTGCACTTACTGCCTTGTTTGTTTGTATTTCATGAAGTTTCGATTTGTTTTACTTTTGTTACCCACCTCATCCTGTATTTCCTCAAGAAACTCCTCTGTTTTTGGGAAGAGGTCAACACTCAGTTAGGTGCTCGATGCTTCCTTGTCACCATCTTATCTGCTCAGATCATTGGGATGTCTCCCATGGAGGGTCATACTCATTTCACTGGTTAATGTTTTCTTCCAGAGTGATGATTTATTTTTCTGAGCCAGCTTCTCATTTAAGTTTTCTGGTCTGTATTTCTTATCATAATTGCATATACACACATGGAGTCTGTTCAGTTCCTCCGCCATATCCTTATCTCCATTTACAGTTTCTCCAGCATCATTTTCTTTTGGTCCTATATCTACTCTCACCTGTCTTTTACTCTTTATATACTTGAAAAAGCTTTTAGTATCCTTTTTGATATTATTTGCTATCTTTCTTTCATAGTTCTTCTTTTCTCTATTAATGACCTTCATACTTTCCTTTCATAAGTTTTTTTTTAAAAACTTCCCAATCCTCTGTCTTCACACTAAGTTTTGCTTCCTTGTATGCCCTCTGCTTTGCTTTTACTTTGACTTTGACTTCTCTTGTCAGCCACGGTTACATCCTTTATCCATTCAAAAACTTATTTTTCTTTGGAATATATCTGTCTTGCACTTTCCTCAATTCTTGCATAAACTCCAGCCACTGCTGCTCTGCCGTCCTTCCCGCTAGTGTCCCTTTCCAGTCAACCTTGGCCAGTTCCTCTCTCATGCCACTGTAATTTCCTTTACTCCACTGAAATATCGACACATCTGATTTCAGCTTCTCTTTCTCAAATTTCACAGTGAACTCAATCATGTTGTCATCAATAAGGGTTCCTTCACCTCCATCTCTCTAATTACCTCTGGTTCATTACACAATACCCAATCCAGTACAGACGATCCCCTAGTGGGCTCAACAACAAGCTGTTCTAAAAAGCCGTCTCGTAGACATTCTAGAAATTCTCTCTCTTGAGATCCATTGCCGACCTGATTTTCCCAATCCACTCTTCCAGTAGCGATCTGATATTCCCAATGATTTTCCTTGATTTTGACCCCTTGTCAAAATTTCTGCTACTGTGAATAGATCAGCGAGTAAAATACGACCTGATTTCCAAAAGGCATAAAGTTAGAGATGACACATTTCTTTAATATTTAAGGAAGATTACATTTTTATTTCAATCTATTACAGTTTGAAAATAACAACAAAAGGAAAAGGGCCAGAAGCAAATGTTTGGGCACCCTACATGTTCAGTAGCACCCCCTTTGGCAAGTATCACAGCTTGTAGACACTTTTTGTAGCCAGCCAAGAGTCTTTCAATTCCTGTTTGGGCAAATTTCTGGGTTCAGACATTAGTAGCAATGTACTTACTGTGGAAATTACAAATCACAATATTATTAGAATCACAGAGCCAAGCAGCAATG
This sequence comes from Hemitrygon akajei, assembly GCF_048418815.1. Lineage (NCBI taxonomy): Eukaryota > Metazoa > Chordata > Chondrichthyes > Myliobatiformes > Dasyatidae > Hemitrygon > Hemitrygon akajei. Next base: position 1,049,027 of record NW_027332025.1, on the reverse strand, counting down.
AAACAGGCCCATCAGCCCTTCTAGTCAATGCCGACCTGTTTTTGTTGTTACTGCCCATTTCCAGCTACCTGCACCAGAGCCTCCATACACCTCCCATCCACGTCCTCACCCAAATTCCTCTTTAGTGTCTAAATCAAACCCACATCCTCCAAATCCACAGGCAGCTCATTCCACACTCTCACCAACCTCCGAGTGAAGAATTCCCCTTCAGATTCCCCGAAAATAATTCACTTTCACCCTGAACTTATGTCCAATGTTAGGGTGAGAGGGAGGATGGGGCAGAGAGGGAAGACAGTAAGGGGAGGGGTGGTCGAGTGCGGAGAGGGAAACAGAGCGAAGTGTTTATACTTAATATTTTTGAGAAAAACTAATTGTTTGAACTTGCTGCAAACCTACTCTCCATATCCTGTATATTCTTAACCAGATTATTGATCGAGATGACAAGTAGCAATGGTTGATGTTCAAAGTAAATTTTATTATTAGAGTACATAAATTTTATATAGTCACATACCACATAAAACCCTGAGATAGTTTTTCCTACAGGAACGCTTAGCAAATCTTTAGAATAATAACAGGATCAATGAAAGATCAAGTGAAGCATCGAATTCAACTGTGCAAATGCAAATATAATTAAATATCAATGAATAATGAGAGCAATGGGGTGTAACCCTGGGGAACCTCACTAGGCCGGGGCCTCGAGTCCAATAAACAGCCTCCCACCATCACTCTCTGCTTCCTACCATCAAGACAACTGTGCATCCAGTGAGCTAGCTCTCCCTGGATCCCGTGTGATCTGACTTTCCACAGCAACTTACCATGCTGAACCTTATCAAAGGCCTCACTGATGCCCATATCAGCCCCGATCCTGGGACAGAGGTGTCACTGATCAGAGGGCATGGATTTAAGCAGAGGATGAAGAGGTTTAGAGGGATCTGAGGAAGAGATTTCTCACTCAGAGGGTAGTTGGAATCTGGAACTCACTGCCCGAGGTGGTGGTGGAAGCAGGTCCCTTCACAACATTTATGAAGAGGATGAGCATTGAAACTGCCGAGATACAGTCGGCTATGAACCAAGTGCTGATAAATGGGGCCAGTGTAGACAGTGAGTGGATGGTCAGAACAGGTATGGCCGGCCAAAGGCCTGTTTCCGTGCTGTGTGATCCACCACTCCGGACATGCTAAATTAACGATGGTGGCACCGCAAGGCATTGATTTCAAAACTCCACACCCCTCTCCAACCTGAAATAAACCAGACTGCACCCTTTTGTCACCACTGTGAGTATCAGTTTCTGTCAAGGTAGCATAGAGATTGGTCACTTCTGCTAAACAACTGGCAATTGATGAAGTTTCTGTGTCTTCTTACATTAATGTTGCTGCCTTACAGCAAAACTAACCCTCTCACTGTGTCAGAATCAGTGATTAAATCAGACCCCAAACACTGTGCTTTCACCCCTGCACGTTATAACTGGAACCATCTCACTGAGGGTCTGATGGAGACATGGGATCACATCTCCCCTGCTTCTGACATTTCAAATACTCTCAGAATGGTTTTCTCATTCAGTCTGAAGGTTATGGTACATTCAGCTCGTCGTCAGACCTGACAAACCATGTCTTCCCACAGCTGGTTCCACCTGTTGGTGTGTCCTCTTTCCTCCACCTCCAGGGAAGCTGCATCTCCACACAAACTCCTTACTTGAGACGACTGTCTGTACCCGTGACACAGGAAATCACATCACTGTCACTCTCCTGATACCGTGTCTGACCTGCTCACCTCCGGGTATCCTCCATCAACAAACCTCTTCCTCAGTCACCACCTGTGAGATTATAAAAACACTATTAAAACGATCTATCAGACAGCTCCTGTACCCCTCCACCTCTGACCATGCTGCGCTGGTTATAACTCTTTCTCCCTTTGCAAACTCCAGATGTCCCACTAGATCCGAACCATCTGTACAAACCCGTGTCCTCCTCTGATGCAAAGGTCACTGACCTCCCCCCCCCCCCCTTCCCAATCTGCAGTCGCAGCCCATGATGGTGACAGCGGCTCGCAGACTCTACGGCTTTGTAACAAACACAATGTTAACAGCAAGATTGCACAGTAATTAATATGAACAGAGAATTGCTGCTTCCTGAAAGGACACGCCAACTGGCTCATCCAATTGCTCAGATTCTCCCTAATTAACAACTTATTTTGTCCCGGGACCTCTCTTCCCCGGGTTACGGAACGTCCGATCACCACTCTGCTCCCACATCCCTCATCCGACCACTCACCCCACACCTATACATCCACCTATCAGCTCTATCCACACACACAGACAGATCCCCTTCGTTCCAAGCATCCTTCCGGCTCGGGGAACCACAACTTACCGATCCCACAGGGTTCGGGCGCAAAGCTAAAACCGGGGCTGCGGGACCGGAGAGCCCGGAGCTTCCAGCCGTCCGGCAGAGCTCGATCCCAGGCCTTTCCCTCTGCAGTCGGCCCCGATTTACACAACCCCGGGAGCAGCCCCTTACTCACCGCTGCCCGAATAGGAAAACGCCGCGCCTGCGTTTAGCAGGAGGTACTCCGAAGCAACACCGGTGGACAGAGGTCTGCACAGCGGCACCAGTGGCCGGAGGCGGAAGGGGCACCGGAGAGGTAAATCACAAATAATACGTACTCAACGCTGGAAGAACTCAGCATCCGTGAGAAAAGAGTAGCCAACGTTTCGGGACGAGACCCTTCATCAGGAATGGGGGGGAAGAGAGGGCCGAAGCCCAGTAATAGAGATAGGGGAGGGGGAAGGGCTAGAGACGCCAGGTGGAGAACCAATCAGAGGAAAGATAAAGGGGGGTGGGGATAAGCACCAGTGTAGAGGCGGCCGCACGGGAGCAGCGGACACAACAGGCGACCCCGGAAGACTCACAGGTGAAGTGTCGCCTCACCTGGAAGGATGTTTGGACAATGGAGAGAGTTCGACCGTCCGGCCCTTTCACTGTGACACCCCGAACTCCACATCAAATCCGTCCAAACAAATCTGGGTGAACTTTAATGACCAATAAATATAATTCCTCTCAGCGATCAGCTGTCTGAGTGATTCCCTGATTCTGAGAGGAAGGGGTATCTATGGTCCACACTGTCAGGGTGTTGAGTTTACCAGGAGACAAAGACTGCAGGGACGAGAGGTTTTCTGTTGACTAATAACTGTGTGTGGACCCCGCTGGCAATTCTGGTGTTGTGACCCGAATCGAGACAAACACCACGCTGCCCACTCCACCAACAACACGGCACAGCCGGACACATAACAGCGGACTTTACATCCCACAACACTGGATTCAGTGATGAAACCCGTGATTAATGTTGTTGTCCCACTGAAAAGTCCATTAAGGTGCTTTTAAATGCCAGCGCTCTCCCACAGGTGACGTCACACAGCTCCTCCCCCCACGCGCCTGACGTCACACATGGGCTCCCCACACCGGGATCTGCACTCCCGTGCGCCCTGTCTTACGTCACCCACGCGCTGCTGTGCTCGAGCTTTATCGGTTAAACGGCTGGGCTAATAATCACGTGACCAGCCCCTCCCGCACCGCTGTCAACAGAGGATTCAGGAGCTGCGCTATTCCCATTGGTGCGAAGCGATGTCAATCACAGGTTACAACCATTCGTGGAGGCGGACAAGCCGAGTGGGCGTTACCCCGCTGAGTTCGTCTCCCGCTCAAGCGCCGACCGCCTCCTCAGAGCGGAGAAAACCTCAAAGTAAATGTCCGCTTTCTGATTTATTTCCATTTCCCTCCGAGGGAAGTTGGGGGCTTTTGTGAAGCGTCTCCTGCGGCCGGAGTCTGATGTATCGCTGAGAGGTAGGACGAGACCGCTCGGCCCGTCGGTTTGATGCCGGTTCCCCGGGGAGGGATTTTATTGAAAGGGTAAAGATGGTGAGAGAGGGGGCGGACAGGATGTTTGTCCCGGTGGGGACAGGAGGGGCTCATCTGTGGAAATCCCGACAGAAGACAGGGGGGGATTTTATTGAAAGGGTGAAGATGGTGTGAGAGGGGGCGGACAGGATGTTCTGGGTAACCACGCCAGAGGAATCATCTCCATACTATCTCGTCCTGTCAACATTCGGTATCTTTCAATGAGATCCCCACACACTCCTCTGAATTGCGGCGAGTACCAGCCCAGACCCGGCAAACGCTCATCTTATGTTAACCCCTTCATTCCCGGAATCATCCTCGTGAAACTCCTCTGGACTCTCTCCAGTGACAACTCATCCTTTCTGCGATATGGAGTCCAAAACTGTAGACAATTCTCCAAATGCAGCCTGACTATTGTCTTAGAAAGGCTCAGCATTATCTCCTTGCAGATATATTCGATTCCCCTTGAAATAAACACTAACATTGCACTTGCCTTATTTACCATAGAAACGACCTGTAAATGAAACTTCTGGGTGTCATAAGGGGGGTGCAGGTAGTGGAGCCAAATGCAAGACACAGACACTGAGGTGCTAGGAACAGGGCTCGGTTTGTCAGGAAAGCAACGGCAGAAACGACGCTGGACATTGACACACAGGCCCTGGACGAGACTAGGATTCAGGGCCGGGGCCAGGAGTCAGACAAGGAAAGCGGGACCAGGATAAGGAACTTGGTACTCGGTACCTGGACTAGGACTCCGAGCCAGAGACTGGACAGGGCCCGATTGGTACCAACGTCACCCTGTGACCCACCGTCTCCCGAAGGAGAGAAGCTGCTTTTCACCCTGATGTCCCTCACCAGGTCATCCAGGAAGGATTTCAGCTGCCGTCTGTCATTCCCCGACACAACATTCCTCTTCCCCTTTCCCTTCCATCCGAGGATAACTCGTAGGGACTTCACTAGCCTCGGCATGCTAGGCCAGCGAAGCGAGGCTAGTTTAGGCCGATGCTTTGCACCCACAGAGGAGTGAATAAACTCTCTGATCTCCTCCACAGGTATCAATGGGGATTTCTCAGGAGGGGTGAGTATGTCCATTGTCTCGCTATCAAAAGAGTCTCCCTCCAATCCCTCACTGCAGACAGATTCCCCATCTTCCTCCTCATGTGGTGTATAAGGTGGCTGCCCCTGTAACCCACACTGCACAGCGGGTACCTCCCTCATACCTTCCCGCTCCACCGTCGCATCAGTCTTATCCACAGTTACGACGATGGAGGGAAAATCCCCAGTGACTCCCTGCAGGCCATTAGTTGTTGGGGGTCGGCATGCAGGTTATATCACCCTCCCCAGGAGACAAGTATGAAGGGGACCCCAGCAGCTCTGGTCCAAGGGATTCACCGGCAGCCTGATGCTGACAGTGAGAGAGCTTGGTCTCCTCTCCGCTCATAATGTTTAATACACTTGCCTCCAGGGAGGCGCTTACTGCTAAGTCCTGGGTGGAGGACTCCAGGTCTGTTTTAGTTGTGCCAACAGGCCTAGCACTAGCTTCCTGCACAACCACACCACCTACCACAGGACTGGTGGCTACATCTGGGGGTTCAGGGTTAGAAGCACCTTCCACCCGGATTCCCACCCCTTTCTGGGACTCCTCCGCATCTACATTCCCTGCCCTCTTGGGGTAACATTCCCTTCAAGCGGGAGGAGCACACAGGTACGGGATTCACCGATGGATCGTTACTCCCAGGTTCCATGGGTATAAAACACAATGGCATACACAGCACACAGACACTTATGAAAGCAATGACAATATCCACAGATGGACTGGGCACAAATAAGCACAATTAAGTTTTTTCCTACTTGGTCTCTCTCTACCTCATCAAAGTGTCCCGTGTCCTTCTCTCCACTCTTTCCATTCCTTTCTCTTCCGTCACTGAACGCGTTAAACAACATATTTTACGGTTGAGTCTACATATTGATTAAGCGATGAAAAAACAGAAGTGCAAACCTTGTTGCGAAATCAAACGATATTCATAGCGGAATGAGAGAAAATAAAAAAGTGAGTTGGGAGAACAGAGAGTGATAGCCCACTCTGTTGGAGAGAAAATGATTCAGAATGCAATACGTTTCAAACAGAAAATGAAGAGACGATTGATATGGAATTCACATGAATTACGGATAGGTGATAGAGAACGACAGCAGAGCAGAGAAAATCAACAAACGGGAGACATTCAGTGCAATATCATAAGAACATCAGACAAAGGAGCAGAAGTCGTCCATTCGGCCCATCAAGTCTTTTCCACCATTTCATCATGAGCTGATCCAATCTCCCCTTTAGTCCCATTCCCCCGCCTTCTCACCATAATTTTTGATGCCCTGACTACTCAGATACTCAGCACTACCGGCCCATCCACCTATCTTTGTATCATGGGCAAACTTAGCCACAATGCCATCTATTCCATAATCCAAATCGTTGATACACAACGTAGAAAGAAGCGGCCTCAACATGGACCCCTGTGGAACACCACAGGTAACCGGCACCCAAACAGAATGGGATCCTTTTATTCCCACTCTCTGTTTCCTGCCAATCAGCCAACGCTCTATCCACGTATGTAACTTCCCCGCAATTCCATGAGCGGGGAAATCTTGTTTAGCAGCCTCATGTGCGGCACCTTGTCAAAGGCCTTTTGAAAATCCAAATACACAACATCCACTGCATCTCCATTGTCTCGCCTATTTTTAATTTCCTCAAAAAAAAAAATGCACTAGGTTTGTCAGGCAGGAATTTCCTTTAAGGAAACCATGCTGAGTTCTGCCTATCTTGTCATATGCCTCCAGGTACTCCGGAACCTCATCCTCGACAACCGATTCCGACAACTTCCCAACCACTGATGTCAAGCTAACAGGTCTATAATTTCCTTTTTGCTTTCTTGCCCCCTTCTTAAATAGCGGACTGTCATTTCCAATCTTCCAGTCCTCCGGAACCAGGCCAGAATCTATCGACTTTTGAAAGATTCAATACACTTGACAATGAAAATTATTTTACAGATGCACAAAATTGATAGCTTTGTTGACAGTGAGGTAGAAATTGGACAATGTGAACTGCACTTTCATGGCAACCATTGTCTATTCCGTGTTTTTCCCCGACGTGCTGCCTTGATGCGCACATGCATTAAACTGTCTGAAATGAATGACCCACATGAACAGTCTTTCACATGTCCAGCTACTCTGTGCGGTAATAAGCCAATGGGCCGTCGGTTATGGTATGGAATTGATCAGCTTCTCAGATAGTCCTCGACGGGCACACAGGGGTCAATATTGAGGTACCCACTGAGTCAGTTCCACGGATGAGTAGGGCTGGAATATTCACAAAGAGTGAGAGGATCTGGAGAGTGCTGATGCAGGGACGGACAAGGAAATGGACGGCCAGAATTCACTGAAGGCAGGGATGCGGGTTGATATTAGCGACATACAAATGTTCAGTAGTGGATAATACAATGGACGCAGTAGGAGTGGAAGTGGAAGCTTTAGCGTAAGTTCGCGTGAGGTGTTGGCTTTCTTTGTTCATTTTCATGTAATTAATTGACGCAGAGATTTAGGTGCAGACCTGCCTAGTTGCATACCGAGGCTACAGCAATTTCAGTGTCCACAATGATGTCTCCATCACACCAGAGAGAGAAAAAAATACAACAACAAGCGAGTTTGGGTGCTCGGAGTGCCGAATATTTGCTTACGGTCCACGTGTTTAATCCTGAGCTTCTTGCTTCACCTCAGTTTAATTCTTATTCCACTGACATTCGGACTATTTCTCCGCCTGCGGCCTTCTCCGCTGACATCGTGAGGCCAAAAACTAGACTGAACTACGTAAAAAAAGAACCAACTACAACAATATGGTGAAAGCTATACTGGACTACAGACCTACACAGGACTGCGTAAAGTGCACAAAAACTGCAGGCATTACAATAAATAATAAACAGGACAATAGTGCAAGGTGTCAGTCCAGGCTTCGGGTATTGAGGAGTCTGATAGCTTGGGGGAAGAAACTGTTACATAGTCTGGCCGTGAAAGCCCGAATGCTTCAGAGCCTTTTCCCAGACGGCAGGAGGGAGAAGAGATTGTATGAAGGGGTGCGTGGAGTCCTTCATAATGCTGTTTCCTTTGCGGATGCAGCGTGTAGTGTAAATGTCCGTGATGGCGGGAAGAGAGACCCCGATGATCTTCTCAGCTAACCTCACTATCCGCTGGAGGGTCTTGCGATCCGAGATGGTGCAATTTCTGAACCAGTCAGTGATGCAGCTGCTCAGGATGCTCTCAATACAACCCCTGTAGAATCTGATGAGGATGCGGGATGGGAGATGGACTTTCCTCAGCTTCGCAGAAAGTAGAGACGCTGCTGGGCTTTCTTTGCTATGGAGCTGGTGTTGAGGGACCAGGTGAGATTCTCCGCCAGGTGAACATCAACAAATTTGGTGCTCTTAACGATCTCTACGGAGGAGCCGTCGAGGAGTGGTCGCTCCGTGCCCTCCTGAAGTCAACAACCATCTCTTTTGTTTTGTTCACATTCAGAGACAGGTTGTTGGCTCTGCACCAGTCCGTTAGCTGCTGCACCTCCTCTCTGTAAGCTGACTCGTCGTTCTTGCTGATGAGACCCACCACGGTCGTGTCATCGGCGAACTTGATGATATGATTCGAGCTGTGTGTTGCAGCACAGTCGTGGGTCAGCAGAATGAACAGCAGTGGACTGAGCACGCAACCCTGGGGGGCCTCTGTGCTCAGTGTGATGGTGTTGGAGATGCTGCTCCCGATCTGGACTGATTGAGGTCTCCCAGTCAGGAAGTCTAGGATCCAGTTGCAGAGGGAGGTGTTCAGACCCAGTAGGCTCAGCTTTCCAATCAGTTTCTGAGGGATCATTGTGTTGAATGCTGAACTGAAGTCTATGAACAGCATCCGAACGTATATCTTTTTTGTCCAGGTGGGTTAGGGCCAGGTGGAGGGTGGTGGCAATAGCGTCGTCTGTTAAGCAGTTGAGACGGCACGCAAACTGCAGGGGGTTCAGTGTGGGGGGCAGCAGGGTCTTGGTATGCCTCATGACGAGACTCTTGAAACACTCCATGATTTTGGATGTAAGTGCAGGACACTGAAGACTTCTTCGGCACGGGGACGATGGTGGCGGCCTTGAAGCAAGTTGGAACGCTGGCGCTGCTCAGGGAGATGTTGAAGATGTCAGTGAGAACATCTGCTAGCTGGTCTGCACATCCTCTGAGCACTCTACCGGGAATGTAATCTGGTCCAGCAGCCTTCCGTGGGTTGACCCTCCACAGGGTTCTTCTCACATCGGCCACGGTGAGACACAGAACCTGGTCATTCGTAGGAGGGGTGGACTTCCTCACCACCACGTCATTTTCCGCCTCAAAACGAGCATAGAAGTTATTCAGCGCATCAGGGAAGGAGGCATCACCCGCACAGTCAGGTGATGTTCTGTAATTGGTCATCTCCTGGATGCCCTTCCACATACGCCGCGTGTCGTCACTGTCCTGAAAATGGCTGTGGATTAGGTGGGCGTGTGCACGCTTTGCCCCTCTGATGACCCGGGACAGTTTGGCCCTCGCTGTTGTTAGGGCTGCCTTGTCGCCTGCTCTGAAGGCGGAGAGCTGTGCACGCACTTCTGCGGTCATCCATTGCTTCGGGTTAGCGCGCATAGCGATTTTCTTGGACAGGGTAACGTCATCAATGCACTTGCTGATGTAGCTGGTCACTGATGCTGTGGACTTATCTAAGTTGATAGAGTCGCCATCGGTTGCAGCCTCCCTGAACATGTGCCAGTTAGTGTGCTCAAAGCAGTCTTGAAGAGCAGAGATGGCTCCTGCTGTCCAGGTTTTCACCTACTTCTCAACAGATTTGGAGCCTCTGACGAGCGGTCTGTATGCTAGGATTAGCATAACAGAGATGTGGTTGAGTAACTGAGGTGGGGGCGGGGCTCCGCCCGGTACGCGTCGGGGATGTTTGTGTAAACCTGGTCCAACACGTTCTCCCCTCTCGTTGCAAAGTACACATACTGATGGAATTTGGGAATCACCAGCGACAATAAACTGTCCATCAGGGTATTAGCAGTTCTGCAATAGCCCCGTACAGTTCACAAAGCGTCGCCTGAGCATTAGCGCTGGGGAGAATGCAGACACTGACTATGAGGGCAGTGGTGAATTCCCGTGGTAAGTAAAGTTGTTAAACCGTACACTGCTGATGCTTCTGTATAACGTCATTCCGCTCATTTCGCTCAGGCTGGTTTTATAAGATTTCCTTCTTCCGCGTTTAAACAAATTTTGACCTGTTTGCTCCCCCTGCCTTGGCTGACCATATCGTGCACTTGCTGCTTTCGAAGATACCTCCCTCCCTGTGGGCGATACACAAAAAAAATCCGCATAATCCGGAACTTGTACATTCCGCCACACCACACATAGACCAATGCTATTCTACCCCCCATACGGCAATATAACTTGTCACCGGAGGCAGTGGAAGGTATCAAGTCTGTCATAAAATCACTTTCTGTTCAGGAAGTCCTGGTACCAACCTGCAGTCCCTGTAAATCTCCTATTCTACCAATTCCGACACCATGTCGCGATAATGAGTGACAATTTGTACAAGGGCTAAGGGCTATTAACAAAATAGTTGTACCTCTTCCTTCCGTCCTAGCCAATACTGTACTGTCGTCATCCTCTCCATATTACTGCCGCATGTGAATGTTATTCTATTATATACTCTGTTCTGCCTTTTTTCTCCATCTCATTACATAAGGACAGTCAGTAATTGTTTGCTTTCTCTTACAGTGGTGGACAGAGAACTCGGACCAGGTTGCATCATGGGTAAACTGAGAGCCCCTCGGTTTATGCCGCGGCCGTCACACAAGATTTAAAGAGCCCTACGGTTGCCAGGGAAAAGTGGAATTTTACAAAGTGCCGATTATCTGTTTATTAGCTCTCCCGCCCGGGTTAATTGTGAAAAAGATATTGTGAAAAAGATATAGGCCCGGAACACCGACTGTTTGCTCTTTTACATAGATGCCGTCTAGACCGCATCTGTTCCATATAACCATATAATAATTACAGCACGGAAACAGGATATCTCGGCCCTTCTTGTCCGTGCCGACGCTTACACTCACCTAGTCCCAGTGGCCTGCACTCAGCCCATAACCCTCCATTCCTTTCCTGTCCATATACCTATCCAATTTGACTTTAAATGACAATACCAAACCTGTCTCTACCACTTCTACTGGAAGCTCGATCCACACACCTACCACTCTCTGAGTAAAGAAGTTCCCCCTCGTGTTACCCTTAAACTTTTGCCGCCTAACTGTCAAATCATGTCCTCTTGTTTGAATCTCCCTTACTCTCAATGGAAAAAGCCTATACATGTCAACTCGATCTATCCTCCTCATTATTTAAATAACTTTATCAAGTCCCCCTTCAACCTTCTACGCTCCAATGCATAAAGACCTAGCTTGTTCAGACTTTCCCTGTAACCTAGGTGCTGAAACCCAGGTAACATATCTAGTAAATCTTCTCTGTACTCTCTCTATTTTGTTGATATCTTTCCTATAATTCGGTGACCAGAACTGTACACAATACTCCAAATTCGGCCTTACCAATGCCTTGTACAATTTTAACATTACATCCTAACTCCTTTACTCAATGTTCTGATTTATAAAGGCCAGCATACCAAAAGCTTTCTTCACATCCCTATCCACATTAGATTCCACCTTCAGGGAAAAAATGCACCATTATTCCTAGATCACTCTGTTTTTCTGCATTCTTCAATGCCCTACCATTTATCATGTATGTCCTATTTGGATTATTCCTACCAAAAAGTAACACCTCACATTTAAACTCCATCTGCCATTGTTCAGACCGCTCTTCTAACTGGCCTAAATCTTTCTGCAAGCTTGGAAAACCTACTTCATTATCCACAACGCCACCTACCTTAGTATCATCTGCATACTTACTAATCCAATTTACCACCCATCATCCAGATTATTAATGTATATGAGAAACAACATTGGACCCAGTAGAGATCCCTGAGGCACACCACTAGTCACCGGCCTCCAACCTGACAAACAGTTATCCACCACTACTCACTGGCATCTCCCATCTAGCCACTGTTGAATCCATTTTACGACTTCAATATTAATACCTAACGATTGAACCTTCCTAACTAACCTTCCGTGCGGAACCTTTGGACTGAAGTCCATATAGACAACATCCACTGCTTTACCCTCGTCAAATTTCCACGTAACCACTTCATAAAATACAATAAGATTTGTTAAACATGACCTTCCACGCACAAATCCATGCTGACTATTCCTAATCAGACCCTGTCTATCCAGATAATTATATATACCATCTCTAAGAATACTTTCCATTAATTTACCCACCAGTGACGTCAAACGGACAGGCCTATAATTGCTAGGTTTACTCTTAGAACCCTTTTTAAACAATGGAACCACGTAAGCAATACGCCAATCCTCCGGCACCATCCCCGTATCTAAAGACATTTGAAATATTTCTGTCAGAGCCCCTGCTATTTCTACACCAACTTCCCTCAAGGTCCCAGGAATATCCTTTCAGGACCGGGAGATTTATCCACTTTTATATTCCTTAAAAGTGCCAGTACTTCCTCCACTTTAATCGTCATAATTTCCATAACTTCCCTACTTGTTTCCCTTACCTTACACAATTCAATATCCTTCTCTTTAGTGAATACCAAAGAAAAGAAATTGTTCAAAATCTCCCTCATTTCCTTCGGCTACACACATAGCTGTCCACTCTGATTCTACAAGGGACCACTTTTATCCCTCACTATCCTTTTGCTATTAATATAACTGTAGAAACCCTTCGGATTTATTTTCACCTTACTTGCCAAAGCAACCTCGTATCTTCTTTTAGCTTTCCTAATTTCTTACTTAAGATTCTTTTTACATTCTTTATATTCCTCGAGCACATCATTTACTCCATGCTGCTTATATTTACTATATATCTCCCTCTTTTTGCGAACCAAGTTTCCAATATCCCTTGAAAACCATGGCGCTCTCAAACTTTTAACCTTTCCTTTCAACCTAACAGGAACATAAAGATTTTGTACCCTCAAAATTACACCTTTAAATTACCTCCATTTTTCCATTACATCCTTCCCATAAAACAAATTGTCCCAATCCACTCCTTTTAAGTCCTTTCGCATCTCCTCAAAGTTAGCCTCTCTCCAGTCAAAAATCTCAACCCTGGGTCCAGCCCTATCCTTCTTCATAATTATATTAGAACTAATGGTATTGTGATCACTGGACCTGAAGTGCTCCCCAACACTTAGGTCCGTCACCTGACCTATCTCATTCCCGAACAGGAGATCCAACACTGCCCCTTCTCTAGTCGGTACCTCTATGTATTGCTACAAAAAACTATCCTGCACACATTTTACAAGCTCCAAACCATCCAGCCCTTGTACAGAATGGGCTTCCCTGTCTATGTATGGAAAATTAAAATCTCCCACAACCACAACCTTGTGCTTGCTACAAATATCTACTGTCTCCTTACAAATTTGCTCCTCCAATTCTCGCTCCCCATTAGGTGGTCTATAATACACCTCTATAAGTGTTACTACACCTTTCCGATTTCTCAATTCCATCCAAATAGTCTCCCTAGATGAGCCCTCTAATCTATCCTGCCAAAGCACCGCTGTAATATTTTCTCGGACAAGCAATGCAACACCTCCTCCTCTTGCCCTTCTGATTCTATCACACTAGAAGCAACGAAATCCAGGAATAGTTACCAACCTCACCGTTCCTACAACCATGTTTTACTAATAGCTACAACATCATCGTTGCAGGTATCATTCCATGCTCTTTCATCCACCTTTCTTACAATGCTCCTAGCATTAAAATAGATGCATTTAAGAAACTCTCCACCTTTTCCTCTCTGTTTCTCCCTAACAATGCGATCAACTTTATTATCTTTTTCTTCCTTCTCCCCTTCATCTTCGGTCTGAGCGCTCCCCTTTTCTATCACCTGCCTATCCTATCCTCTATTTGTGAACTAACCTCCTCTCCCCTAGTCTCTTCAAATTCATTCCCACCCCCCAACCATTATAGTTTAAAGTCTCCCCAGTAACCTTAGCAAATCTCTCCCGCAGGATATTGGTCCCCCTAGGATTCAATTGTAACTCGTCCTTTTTGTACAGGTCACACCTGCCCCAAAAGAGGTCCCAAACATCCAGAAACTTGAATCCCTGCCCCCTGCCCCAATCCCTCAACCACACATTTATCCTCCACCTCATTCCATTCCTACTCTCACTGACGCGTGGCACAGGCAGTAATCCCGAGATTACCACCATTGTGGTCCTTCTCAACTGGCTACCTAACTCCCTTTCAGGACCTCTTCCCTTTTCCTACCTATGTCATTGGTACCTGTATGTACCACGACCTCTGGCTCCTCACCCTCCCACTTCAGGATATCTTGGACGCGATCAGAATCATCCCGGACCCTGGCACCAGGGAGGCAAACTACCATCTGGGTCTCCTGATCGCGTCCACAGAATCACCTATCTGACTCCCTAACTATCGAGTCCCCTATTGCTACTGCCTTCCTCTTCCTTTCCCTACCCTTCTGAGCTACAGGGCCGGACTCTGTGCCGGAGGCACGGGCGCTGTTGTTTCCCCCAGGTAGGCTGTCCCCCCCCCCAACAGTACTCAAACAGGAGTACTTATTATTAAGTGGTACAGCCACTGGGGTACTCTTTCGTACCTGACTCTTCCCCTTCCCCTTCCTAACCGTGACCCACCTGTCTGCCTCCCATGGCCCCGGTGTGACCACCTGCCTGTAACTCCTCTCTATCACCTCCTCGCTCTCCCTGACCAGACGAAGGTCATCGAGCTGCAGCTCCAGTTCCCTGGCACAGTCCCTTAGGAACTGCAGCTCTGCGCACCTGGCACAGATGTGGACGTCCGGGAGGCTACGAGACTCCGGGACCTCCCACATCCGACACCGAGAACAGCAAGCTGCTCTCACACTCATACTTCCCTTTTCCTCAAATAACAGGAAAAACTGAAACCTAAACCTACCTTCCCTCGCCCGTTTCCACCTACGCCCGTTGAGCCCAAGCCCGTAAGCTTTCACTCTGCTCCCGCCTCACTCCGCTGCCCGCAAAACAACGCTGCCCGCTGTACAAGGCTGTAGCCTTTTTAAATCTTCCCCGCTTCACTGCCCGCCTTCACACGCCTACGCAGTCCCGCCTCTCAACTCCGATGAGAATAAGAAAAATTCAAGATGGCTCCCGCCGCACTCCCATTCTGATCTTCCGACTTCATTCTCCAAATTAAAAAAAACGGATTTTGAAGGATTTTGTGTGTATTACTTTGATTTCCAGCATCCGCAGATTTTCTCTTGTTTGTGATTGGACTTAGACAGCAGTCAACAACAGAAGGACATGCGCTACATACAGACAATAAGATAACCCCAGGCCGTTACCATCTCCGGAATGCGATGGTCTTGTCATTTAATATTGCCAGGCAGTTAAGTTGCAGTTGATAAACCAATTAACCTGATTGGGTGTTAAATTGGCCAAGACTGGAGTTAACTCTTGCCACTGTGGAAGATTAGAGGGATCTTGGGGTCCGAGTCCATAGGACACTTAAAGCTGCTACGCAAGTTGACTCTGTGGTTAAGAAGACATACGTGCATTGGCCTTCATCAATTGTGGGATTAAGTTTAATAGCCGAAAGGTAATGTTACAGCTATACAGGACTTTGGTCAGACCCCACCTGGAGTACTGTGTTCAGCTCTGGTCATCTCACGACAGGAAGGATGTGAAAACTATTTAAAAAGTGCAAAGGAGATTTACGACGATGTTGCCGCGGTTTGGGAGCATGCCCTATGAGAATCGGTTGAGTAAATTTGGCCTTTTCTCCTTGAGCGACTTAAGTTGACTGTAGACCAAATAGTGGGGTATAAGATGATGAGAGGCATTGATCGTGTAGATAGTCAGAGGATCTTTCCCAGCGCTGAAATGGCTAACACGAGAGGAAACAATTTTAAGGAGCTTGGACGTAGGTACAGATGAGATATCAAGGGGTAAGTTTTAAATGCAGAGAGTGGTGAGGTCGTGGCATGGGCTGCCGGCGTCTTTGGTGGAGGCGGACACGATAGAGTCTTTTAAGAGACTACTGGATAGGTCAACACGTACAACAAGCTGGATGAACTCAGCAGGTCGGGCAGCATCCATTGAAATGAGCAGTCAACGTTTCGGGCTGAGACCCTTCGTCAGGACCGATGCGTTGACTGCTCATTTCAACGGATGCTGCCCGACCTGCTGAGTTCATCCAGCTTGTTTGTACGTGTGGATTTGATCACGGCATCTGCAGTGTACTTCGTGTTTACTAGATAGGTACGTGGAGCTTAGAAAAATGGAGGGCTGTGGGTACCACGAAGTAATTTCAAAATTAAGTACATGTTCGGCACAGCATCTTGGGCCGAAAGACCTCTACTGTGCTGTAGGTTTTCTATGTTTCTATGTTTCGTAGTCCTTTGGGATTCAGACTGTTATTGTGTTCACGTGGTGGCCGGAGATGGGACATAATCCTTTCGTATCATTGGAAATAATATTCATGAGAAATTGCTGAGTTACTAATAACTGGCACAAGGTGCGTGAATCTGTTCTACACTCGATAAATCTGTCGTGTCAACTCTTACTTCCGACAAAGCCCGGGCGAGGAGAATCACCGATGTTGTATAACGGTGATCGTTTGCAGGACAGCTATCAGCGAGGCGGAACTGGAAATGCAACACAAGGAGTAATGTGCCGTCGGAAAGCGGTACAAAATAATTTAAAGTAATTCTGCGATATTTCCATGTATGGCTTGCCGCATCAGATAAAAGATACAGTGTCCGAATCCTCAGACACGAGGAGTTTGACTTTTTTATTTACCTTTGAGATGAACGGAAAGCAGACATGACTGAAATGTTAATGAATATTTTAACCGACCGTACCTTACAAGGTAAGCGTTTCCAACAATTTATGTTCGAAGTCAGTTTCCGAGCATCATTCTTTGTTTCTCTCAAAGGCCGAATACACTTTCAGATAGAGCTCAGTTAGCTCCAGAGAGAGAGAGAGAGAGAGAGAGAGAGAGAGAGAGAGAGAGAGAGAGAGAGAGAGAGAGAGAGAGAGAGAGAGAGAGAGAGAGAGAGAGAGAGGAGAGGAGAGAGAGAGAGACTGGTAGTAGACTGGTGTACAGTATCAGCGAGGGAGAAGAATTAAGCGGGGGTGGTGGAGCTGATGCTGGAATCGAGGGCATCCTGAGAGTGATTGGGGGTAAAACACCGTAAACATCTCTAAAAGGAAGGACGTGAAACAGCAGAGAGAATGGAGAAAGGGGGGAGAAACCATCTTGACCAGCAAAACCCGGAGCCAAACGTTGTTAGCATCAGGACAACAAAGAATGAGATGCAGTGGACAGAATGAAATAAAACGGGCGGGACCTGACTGGACCGTCCCGGACAGTTCCAGAGTTCTACAGAGAGCCCACCTGGGTGAAGTTCCACTGAGGCGAGCTTCGTATATTTGAGTGGAATCTGATGAAGGAAAAATTTCATCTGTACGGGATAGACAGCGAGTGAAATATATCACCACTAAATACATGAGTATTTCAGAGCGCTCAGTTGTTACCCGTGGTTCCACATATCGGCAAGTGGATAGATTATGGAGGAAACATGGCGATTGATTTAATTCCACTGTAGAAACCAGATGGTCGCTCTACAATTTAATGAATTTAGGTAACAGTTTCAGCGGGTATTTCACCGCGTTCTTCAGCTCCTCTCTGAACTTGCTCTGAGTCACGGCGTAAATACATGTGTTGGTGCAGGAGCTGAGGATCTGCAGCATCATCGCCGTGGAGTCTGCGATATAAATCGGATCCGTGGCCGAGTAACGAGGGATGTTTGCAATCCGTATGTAAATATCAAATACTACCCGTGTTAACCACAGAAATATAAAACTACCGGTTATACTGAATAGTAAAACGACCGATTTCCTTCGGTTCTCCATCTCCGGGTCTTTCTCATTCTTTCCTTTGCTGCGGCCCCGGACCCCCATCCGGACTTTATTGGCGGAAAAGATCCGCCTAACGGTCAGAGCATTGAACAATAACATCAGAACAAACGGGAGACAAGGCATGAAAACGCGATGAATCATCTCAAATGCGGCCCACGAGGGGGACGTAAAGAAACTCTCTTTGCTCAAACAGCCATAGAAAACTCCATCAATTATCACCGAAGGCTCCAATGTAAAGTAGAAAGGGATACTTTCTAAACAGCCCAGAACACTCACTGTCCCGATAACCACAGCCGCCGTTGTTTCGGTACAATATTTTGTTTTCAGCTTTTCACAAAAAATAGCCACAAATCTGTCACAGGTGAACGCGACTGTCAGCCAGACAGAGACCCCGGTGCTTGCTAAAAGCAGGCAACGAACAACCCTACAAACGGGAGTCCAATAGAGGAAGGAAGACCAGAAGTATATGAGAACAGTCCACTTCAGCAGAGGGTCAGAGATAACGACCAGGAGATCGGCCGCTGCCATTCCCAGCAGGTAGCGAGTGATGCATTTGGAGAGACCGCACTTTCCTCGGGACAGGATAACAATCGCCACCAGGTTAACTGCAAGAGAGAGGGAAAGAAACAGAGAAATTACTGACCTGCCAGGGCAATAGAGCAAAATTATTATTATTAGACTTCATCTTGTGTTTTTTTTTCTGCTTCAAATGGTGGAAACTGGACCCAGAACATATGAACCCGCTGACAGTGTGCAATATCGGCGCGACAGAGAACTCTCCGCGAGTTTTGTAAATGGGTTCAATCTGGGTGAATTCCCAAACCGACCAGATGACAGCTGGTTAAACGCTTCCTGGCCGCAGTAAGGAATGGGTATGATATACCAACGTCACTGGTCTGAGCAGCACAGGAATGAAATGAAATCCACATCGGCGGTTCCCTCTGCTCATATTTCTAACATGAATGAGCCATTCGCGTTGTTCCATCACCCAGTCAGGCAATTCACAGTCGATTCATACGGACAGAACAGAAGGTCGGCTGGCTCCCACGGATGCAGTGTAGCCCGGTGTCCTCCTGTGCAGACATTTCCATTCACCATTATTACATGACATCGAGACAGCGGAGAGGATTTCAGTCAAAGGCAGCATCTCGGCTCCAATATGGAGCTCTTCCTGCTGCGAAAGCAATGGGATTAATATCGTCAGTATCTTCCGCCCATGACTGAAATGCGTGGACTGGACAGGTGGCTGTGGAAACAAGTAGCGAGAGAAACACTTCAGAACATTGGAATTAACTCTCAGTTTCTGCCGTTTGCAGGAGTGACAGCGGCTTACCGGGAATACCAACGGCTGAAATAACAGGGTAGTAAATGTCTTCTATCCGCCAGATTACTGGATATCCCATTTGAGTGATGCAGTGAACGCGATTGCTCTGAATTCCACAGCTCAGCAAGACACTCTGGGCTGACGTACTGCAACAGGCTCTGATTTATACAGGGGATCGATCTCCAGTGACAAGGTCCCACCTCTGATCATCGTTATTGAACAAACAAATTACATCACCGGCAGTGTCTCAGGTGTGAATGCTGTGGGGATGTAACGCGAACACGTCAGTATCATTGACATTACCTCAGTCAGATCCCTCTATCTAATTTGACCAAAACGTGTAATGAGACCAGTAAGTGAACAATGAGCCGCCCTATTTACAACTTTTCATAGTTGTATTGGCAGCGGTCACGACTGTTCCTATTTTCCAAACAGAAACGTTCACTGTGGTTCCAGCATTTTCTGCCGCTTTTCACTGTCACATCTACAAATAAATCCGGTTTCCACTCAGTGTGGTCTGGATCCAGGGACAGATGAACTCACCTCCCAGTCTCCTCCTGCAGACTTCAGTTTAATATATTCCACATTAAAAAAAAATCAGCTGCTACACCCCGTCACGCTATGTGCCTCCAGATATAAAACATACTCGCTGTGTACACGGATACTCTGTCCAGTTCTCCATCAGCCCTGACGAGATCGATGTTGAAGTCATTTTTATCAGGTTCCCAGTACAATATATATTCTCGATATCTTGAAGCTCAGAGCTGTCCAGGGATCCCTCCATCCCTCCATCTCTTAAACTATCTTCTCTACATCTGTTGTGTGTGTGTGTGTGTGTGTGTGTGTGTGTGTGTGTGTGTGTGTGTGTGTGTGTGTGTGTGTGTGTGTTTATGAGTAGATGTGTATGTATGTCTGTGTGTATATTTGTGTGAGTGTGTATCGCTGTGTGTATGCATATGTGTGAATGTGTGAACGTGTGTGTGTGTGTGTGTGTGTGTGCGTGGGCGGCGTGTGTGGATAAGGAGTCGGTCTAGTGATCTGAAGATCGCTGTTTCGATCTTAGCTGCGTGTGTGTCCTTGAGGAAGGCACTTAACAACACATTGCTCTGCGACGTCACCGGTGCCAAGCTGTATGGGTCCTAATGCCCTTCCCTTCGACAACATCGGTGGCATGAAGAGGGGAGACTTGCAGCATGGGCAACTGCCGGTCTCCCATACAAACTTGCGAAGGCATCAGTCAACATCGAAAATCGATGGACATCTCCTTGAGCCAGTGTGCAAAGGTGGGTGGAGTAGTAGACTTCCAGGTCAGAAGAATAAGTTTCTTAGTCAACACCATTCCTAGATGCAGAGCAATCCGCATGTCGTGCGGCAACTCAAGAGTCAGTGCAGAGCATCCAAAGATGGCGAGGTCGTGATTCGGCTGAATGTCTCTACAAGAGGCTTTTGAGAGCCACTCAAAAATTGCAGTGCAAAAGTTGTATAATGTAGGGCAAAACCAGAAAAGATGTGCTCGTGAGCCCTCGGCAGAGCGGCACTTGTCGCAATCAGGAGACACAGATGGGAAGATGCGATTCAGTTTTGTTTTTGAATAAAGCAATCTATGCATCACCTTGTGCTGGATTAACCTGTAGCGTTAATAGAACAACCGTGAACCCGGGACATTACCTCCTCCCAAAGTTCCGCTGATATCTCTGAGTTCAAGTCCCTAGCCCAGGCTTCCCTAATAAAATCTGTAGAAACCAAAGGAGTACAACAATTCACACATTTTGATATTAACTGTTTGGGGTCTGGAGGGAGCAAGAGGTTTTCGAGAAAGGGATGTGTGGTGGAAATAGGCTCGAAGTGTGGGCACTTTTCCTTAAAGTAGTGTCTAACTTGGAGATAGCGAAAAATTGTGAATTTGGAAGGTTGAACTTGTGCACCTGCACAACCCCAATACACGGAATATATTTGAGAGAATAAGGGGACCTTTCTTGGCTCAGTGTCATATTACCTCACATACATTGTGACCTTGACCTGCCTAGTCTCATGAGTGGGTGTGGTGCCTAACCGGATTCTTTTATTCATTTTATTTCACATTGCTTCCGTGATACCACTATTCTTTCAACTTTCTTTTTGAAAGTATATTTATGTAATCTTGTAAATTGTCTGGCAGCCTTTTTGTTCTTGTTTTTGATTTGTTGTGTCTGTGCTCCACCTGGAGCTGCATTTCCTTTGTATTGTTTTGTACGTCTTCAATATGTTTTGTCTTTGTAAAACTGAAAATTGTAATTAAAGTATTAAAAAAAGAAAATTGATGGGCAGCCGAAGAAAAAGTGTGAGTGTGTGTGTGTGTGTGTGTGTGTGTGTGTGTGTGTGTGTGTGTGTGTGTGTGTGTATGTGTGTGTGTGTGTGTGTGTGTGTGGGTGTGTGTGTGTGTATGTGTGTGTGTATGTGTGTGTGTGTATGTGTGTGTGTGTTTGTGTGTGTGTGTGTGTTTGTGTGTGAGAGTGTGTATGTGTGTGTGTGTAGTGTGTGTGTGTTTGCGTGTGTGTGTCTGTGTTTGTGAGTGTGTATGTGTGTGTTTGTGTGTATGTGTGTGTGTGTTTGTGTGTGTGTGTGTGTCTGTGTGTGTGAGTGTGTATGTGTGTGTGTATGTGTGTGTGTATGTGTGTGTATGTGTGTGTGTATGTGTGTGTGTGTGTTTGTGTGTGTGTGTGCCTGTGTGTGCGTGTGTGTGTGTGTGTGTGTGTGTGTGTGCGTGAGTGAGTGCGTGTGTGTGTGTGTGTCTGTGTGAGTGTACTTCTTGTAATTTATATGTATAAAATTTCTTACTAGAGCTGTGGATTCGTAAGGGTAAAGTGACGGAAAAGCCGCTGTTAATCCACCTGAGGAACAGTTTGATTCTGAAATACTGTGTAGGAATATAATGGCTGATAAGGCTGTCATTCACTGTCCCGTGGGTTACGGGCACAACCATCAACACGTTTGTCTCTGGTGAGAATACCGACATGAGTTAACAAAATACCTTCTGCCGTGTATAGATTCCATTCCAATTTCATGTCATGGTTTAACATAAGAATACCCGTGACTTTGGCATTACTTCCTCAATCCTCAATGCCTTTGAATAAATAAATGCAGCACCACCAAATAAGGTCACACCATCGCATAAAACCATGTTCGAAACCATTATTAACTCTCTCTCTCTCTCTCTCTCTCTCTCTCTCTCTCTCTCTCTCTCTCTCTCTCTCTCTCTCTCTCTCTCTCTCTCTCTCTCTCTCTCTCCTCTCTCTCTCTCTCTCTCTCTCTCTCTCTCTCTCTCTCTCTCTCTCTCTCGCACTCTGTCTCACTCACTCACTCTCTCTCTCTCACGCGCACACATTCACACACGCACAGATACTATCCCTCTCACATACACATATAAACAAGCACAGAAACATAAACCCAGAACGTTCCCTCTCTCTCACACACACACAAACCTAAATGCAGACACGCTCCCTCTCTCTCTCCCCATCCCCAACACACAGGCAAGTAAACGCCGTTGCATGTATGAAATCCTTTGCCGATCTCACTGCCCATGACTTTCCCTTCCCACTCCAAACGCGTTTAAGAATGCACTGTGTGGTTGAGTCAGCATGAAAAAAGAAACAGAAGCGACTTTGAAACAGCCGCAGGACCATGTTGTAGAAACTAAGAACACTCATAGCAGAATGACACACAAACAGTAAACCGGGAGAGCAGAGAGCAATAGTCCAGGCTGCCAGAGAGCAAAGGATTCATGATTCAGTAGGTCTCAAGCTGAAAATGAAGAGATGGTTGACATGTACCTCACATAATATGTAGAATTAGTGAGATAGAACGACAGCAGTGCAAAGACAATCAACAAAGGGGAGACATTCAGATGGATAATATGAGGATGTGTGTTTCATTTTCCCCTGCTTATCGCCGGTATAAAGTGAAAAGGGTGCTTCATTCTGTACCCACCTGTCTCGGGTGCAATGTGAGAATGGGGGGCGGATTCATTTTGTGGATAACAGTCCCTACTACACACTGGGAGTGTGGGGTTCTGTAGGTGTCACTCTCTGGTTCGGTGTGAGTGTGTGAATTTTATTCTGTACAGGCCGGTCTCTGTTACAGTCTGAGAGTGTGGGTTTCATTCTGTATCTGTCAGTGTCTGCAACAGTGTGAGAGTGTGGGTTTCATTCTGTATCTGTCGGTCTCTGTTAGAGTGTGAGAGTGTGGGTTTCATTCTGTATCTGTCGGTCTCTGTTACAGTGTGAGAGTGTGGGTTTCATTCAGTATCAGTCAGTCTCTGTTACAATGTGAATGTGTGGATTTCATTCTGTATCTGTCAGTCTCTGCTACAGTGTGAGAGTGTGGGTTTCATTCTGTATCTGTCAGTCTCTACTATCATGTAAGTGTGGGATTCGTTCTGTATCTGTCTGCTCCAGCGTTACCGGTGTTGTCTCAGTCCCGTACCTGTGAATATCTGACTCAGTGTGAGCCGGTGGGTTTTTTTCTCCTTCTTTCCCGCTGTTCCACCAATCTACTGAATACTCTTAAAATAGAATCTGTATTCACTGAGCTATTCTTAGAACAAGAGTCTTCTACAGTTGGATTATGTTAAAATTGTGAGGGACTGTGAACTGATGAATAATGACGGTTGTGTTGAGCAGCACATTCAGCGTCATAGGGTCATATGGCAAACAGACCGTTCGGCCCTGCATAATTCTGCATGCTATTCGCTGCTAAACCACACAGCGCCAAGTGAGCAGCATCTGATCCGTAAACCTCTGTGGTTCGGCAACACAACTTCTGAAACGTTGAATGAAAAAAAAAATATATGAATTATGTTAAATAAATAAGTGCGTAATTAATTTCATAAATTGATCGAAATAAAACCCACTAAGGCAGCTTGTTTCATGTACCAGCATTATTTATATGAATACATTTCCCTGAGCAATTCTAAATTGCAGCCTTCACCATGTATCTCTGCACTCTTACATTTGCTGATTCTGTCACATATTCCTCAATGTGAACCAAACCGTGAATTTATTCGAGTTATGTCACGCTCATAAATAATTTAAGTATAATTTCGATTTCCTTATGACAGTTTCGGACTCATCTGCAATATGCCATGCACTTTGATTGAGAAAATTTGTAACTACGTTGTTCGGTGCAGCACTGAGAGTTTGTCAGTAGGAATTCGATGGAAGCTCAGGTCTGACATTTGGAATCATCTAAAGGTCCACATTGCAGCAGGAGGTTGACTGATGAACTCTGAGAATTTGCTGTCACTACTACGTCACTGCACAGCTCGCCAGGGACATGGCTGGCGGGAGAGCTTGTTCCCGTGATGCAAGACACTGTGTCCTATGTTACCCCCGTCAGTGCAGAAGAACGAGATGAAAGTAGGTGAATGGACAGAAGATGATGAACAGACTGATATTACAATGTGAACACATCACCTGGACATGTTGGGATCATGGAACAGCAGAGAACAGGAACAAGCCCTGTGACTCACTACTCCTGCACTGAACACGATACCGCATGAGACTAAACTCGGATGACTGTGCATGACCCATCTCCCTTCATTCACTGGATTCTCATGTGCTTTGACTAAATATTTACCGTTATGGGAATCTAGAGGTTATATCCCAATAGAAGGCAAACCTTTGTCATCAGCTCCCTTGTTGAAGTAAATATTTGAGAAGGCAAGAGAAAACACTGATCGATTAAAAAGGTGGTGGTTCACTTAAAGACATCTCCAGAAAGGAGCAGGAAGGCTGGTGAGTTATTCATAACTGGAATCAACTTGGGTGATGAAAGTGAGTGCAGATGTAGAGGTAGGGATGACAGAAAAAACATCAAACTGTACACATATAGACTTAGTCATGACACTGCAACAGGATCAGGAGTGAGCAAAGGTACAAACAGGAGAGGATTCTGAAGAGTTTGGGAAAATTCGATTGGATACAGGCACAAATCTGGATTATACTTGATAGTGGTAAATTTGAGGAGCGGGATTGTGAAAGAAACCAGACGATGTATTGGCACCGTGACATTTGTGGGCATTATAGATCAGATAGAGCTATGGAACAGTTGAAGAATCTGTGTTGGTGGCCAAAACTGCGAGCAGATGTACATTATTGTAAGAATTGTTTGATTTGTGCCCAGTGATAACCCAGATAAATCGGCTAGAAAATCAGTTTCAGGACACATCCCGTAGAAGGACCATGTGTTAACTTGCAGGTTTGTTTTGTTTGATCTTCACCTCCATAACCTGGAGGACTGAACTGTCTCCCCGAGATAGTGGATGCGTTCACCAAGTGGAGAGAGGCTTCCCCAGCTAGATAATGAAAACCGCTGACGTCACAGACAGGATTCTGTTGGACAGAGTTTCTACCCGTTGGGGATTGCAAAGCTCTCCAGAATCAGTCATGGTCCCCGCAACATCCACATCTGAGACTGTTTGGGGTAAAACACAAGTTGGTATCCCTTATCGACCACAGTAGAGTGCATTTGCTGAACGGATGAACATAACTTTAAAGACAATGTTATCTAAAATGAAATGGTTATAATCCCTCTTTTGACTAGATTTGTTACACACCGTGTATGATGTTATTGGAAAGGACAAATGCAAGCAGCAATCAATTGGCTCTATTAAGGAGGTTCATTATGATGCCGCCCATAATAAGGGACGGAATTAACAGCAAAGCAATGCTGATTTCGAGGGGTGAACAAAACAGCGGGAGTCGGAAATTGGACAGAGGGTTAGGAACTCACTGCATCAGCCAAGGCCCTTTAGAGCTCCGCGATTTGCAGGGACATATGTTGTCGCTGACAAAGCAAGTCCATCAGTGTATTGAATCCAGACCGCTCCAAACGAGTTGGGGTGATATATTAACCAACACAAAGCCATTGGAGATAGTCAATGTCCTCTAGTAGCTGAGTTCCAGAAAACATATTGCCAATGGGATGTCCTGGACCAAGATGAGATGATCCTCTTGGATTTACATTTCAGGCAATCGACGGTGATGTGGATGAAGGAGTTGAGTAACCACTTCCAGATTGCCCCCGGAGGATGAGGATAATTCACGTCTTTACACTTGCCCGAGCGAAGGCGGAGTCAATGAAAGAGAGAAACAGATGAGAGAACGTGTTTTTTTGCGTGGTCTTCTGGAAATAAAGTGGGAGATAATTGATCTGATATGAATGGATTTTAACATGGCGTTAAGGTTAGCCATGGTAGGACCATTCATAACGTCAGAAGGTTTGGTATTGAGCGAAAGTTGGCTGGTGGATTCGGGACTGACGCCCACAGAAGGCAGAAGATAGTTGTGGATGAAGCGTTTTCTCCCTGGATTTTGGTGACAGAACACAGAGCAGCGCTGAGAAGTCACAGACGGAGTTCAACCCGGAAAAGTACGAAGCGATTCACTTTGGAAGGGTGAATTTGAAGGCAGATGTGATACTTTCTCGAGTCAACCGAGGGCCGCACATTAGTAAGGGTTCCACAATGGAAACAGAGTGATGAGACTCTCTCCAATAAGCCGAGGGCCGCGCATTGGTACGAGAACCATAATCGGCACAGAGCGGTGCACTGCAGGAACAGAAGGAAGTGTGATTGACAGGTGAGCTTCACCACATCCGCTGTTCTGCATATACTTACAGTGACGCTTGAAAGGCAATATACCTGACAGTAAATCAGGAGAAAGAAAATACAACTCCCCTGGCAAATAATAAAACAGCCTGGGAATCTACGGATTTTGATCACAGGTCTCTGGAATATCGCTGTGGATCTTTTACAGTGTTTGCAGAAATACTTGCAGTGTATTTTATTTTAACACATGTCAGCTGTCACTGTGATTCCCATCACTCAAACCGCCCGGAATGACTGAAACGAACGAACGAAAAGAAAGAGCGAATGTTCCCCTTTAACAAAGAAGTGTTCTCCATTTCACCCGCCTGAACAAACGCCTTCCCTCAATTTCAGAAGCGAATGTGCTCCGTCAAATGTTACAAATAAATCGAATTCAAGATGAATGCCTAGTTTAAAAGCAACACAGATTTAACAAATATCCTATCTAAATAGCTGAAGCCAGGTATCATGGAAAATAAAATGGAAAATTCACATCATATTTTGTTTTAAAGTAAATAGATTGCAAGATCCATTGAGGAGTCAAGTAAATGACACGGGAACAGTGAATAAAAATAGTTTAACGTAAGTGTTTGTGCAGTTAGTTGTCACTAATGTCCCTGACGTGATACGCCACGCTAATTGCCTCAGTGGAATTGCTCTCACCTCAATAAAAGTCTGCTAAACCGATCCCCAGTCCATCTGAGCAGCTGGAACGTTCCGCACAACTGAACGCTGCTTCTGACGGAATATGGGATATTCGACGATTTACAACATTGCGGCCATTTTCTATCCCACACTTGTAGCTGTTGGTGTCCCCGGTAAGATGCCGGAGCTGGTTACTTTATGTATGGTACCGTCGTTACTCTGCTGCGGTGTCCGCACTGTTACTGAGCACAGATGTTGCCGTCGGCTGAAACGTGTTTCCAGAATGGAGGATTCCAGCTTCTCATTGTTATATTTTTATTTTCGTACTTTGATTGAAGTGATTTTTCTTTTGTTAATTAGGTTCGAGCCGATATTGACATTGTTTCATAATTTCACCTCGCTAGACTTTCTGAAGTGATGCCGGTCTCTGCTTTTCTGGGTCCGAGTCTCTATCAGTGCAGACACTTCCACCTTATGACAATGTGGCAGCTTGTTTAAATGACGGTCCAGTCTATTTTCGACACGTAGATCCGTCCTTACATAAGTCAGTAAATGATAAATTGTGTTTTGCATCTTTTGATTCCACTTTCTCACCGCTACAAACAATCCCTTCAAATGTTTCTCCCCTAATAATGGAAATGATGTTGTTTACAATCTTCCGTTCACCGGTCCGTGAGTCATTGAACTCGGATGCCTCGCTCTAAACTGTGGGAAGGTCTCCAATCTACTGACACTCACATCCGTCATTGTCCTCCAGCCGGAGTGCAGCGACGGGTACCACACGCACTGGATTTCCACTTTCCACTTCCAAACAGACCATACCCTGCATAGCATCGGTAAAATGGGGACATTCAAGGAACTGACGATATTTCTACTATGTTTCCAAATTTCTTGCAGTTAATTTAACGGCGATTGTGATTCTATCTCGGGAAAAATGCGGAGTCTCCAAATGCATCACCCGTTACCTGGTTGGAATGGCAACAGCGGATCTGATGGTGGTTATCGTTGTTGCTTTAGTGGAGCAGACCAACAATATCTACATTTATTCCAGAACCCTGCTCATCACTCCTGTATGCGCACTGACACTTGTATTTCGGGTAGTAACGACGGACTGTTCTGTTTGGTTTACGGTCAGTTTTACCTTCGATCGCTTCATCGCAATATGTTGCCGAAAGTTGCGGGAGCGATACTGCACAGAGAGAACAGCAACGGTTGTTATCGTGACCGTGGTTATAGTGAGCTGCGGGAAATGCGTCCCGTTTTACTTTGCCCTTGAACCTTACGTCATCATTGACAACACGCCGTGGCGGTGCATCCGCACACATGAATACGCTACTTCACCCGTATGGAGAAGGTACACATTACTGCAGAGCATTTTAAAACCACTGCTACCAATCGGCTTAATCCTGGTGTTTAACGGGTTAACCGTAAGACATATCGTTGTGGCAAATAGAGTCCGCAGAAGGCTTCGGCATAGCAGCGACAATCACAAAGATGCCGAGGTGGAAAAACGCAGAAAATCGATGATTTTGCTGTTTTCTATATCAGCTAATTTCATATTATTTTGGATGCCCTATGTAGCCCATTCCCTGAAATGGCAAACGCAAAACTATTTTTACCAGGACAGATATTTGAGTTCCCCGGTATACATCCTACAGCAATTTGGGTTCATGTTACAATTTCTCAGCATGTGCACCAATACTTGTATCTATACACTGACACAGAGGAAATTCAGAGAGGAGCTAAGGAATGGAATGAAGTATGTGTTTACATTAAATGGCCATGTGTGTAGATAACGCCCGTGTCTAATGAAAATTCAGCGGAGTTTTCAAATAAAGTCGTTTTACAATGAACAGATTTGGTAAATATCTCATAAATTCAAATAGTCACATGCCTGCTCATCCGGAAATTGCAAAATTGGCGGAAGATTGTTTGCTTCATACAGTTCAGATAGGTAGCAATATAAACGTTCAATGCACCTGGCGTGATTGTCACTTAGGTTGAAGTATGTTCCAAACTATCACAAGGACAGAGATGGATTCAGGAATTTCTGGGTTTTACATGTTTCAAAATGGACAGGGTCGGGTAACAGAGCGTAAAGGGAGTGCGTCGGGAAACCAGGGATGGTATCGCAGCTGCAGAAAGGGAGGACAACGTGGAGCTGTCGTTTGTTAATAGACTGGGAGACGAACACTGTTTCTGTTCTCCCTTTTGAAATGGGCGCGGTCTCCCCACTTGGAGTATTCTGTACAGCCGCCCACAAGATTAACAAAAAAAAAACCACAACGGGAACAGTGAGGAACCGACCGGGAAGCGGAAACTGGACATGAGCCATTATTGGCATGGGCAACTGCAACTTCCCTAATAGTCTTTGGCACCTACCCAAGGTAAAATGTTTAGGAATGGCATAAATTCACAGTTGAGTTCAGGAAGGATTCATGTCACTATAAGAAGAAAGGCTGACTGGCGAACTTTCCGTACCAGATCTAATATTAGAAAAGGAAACAGGTCAGGTGACAGATCTTTCCGCGGGTCTGCATTTCAGAACAACAGGGAGAACTTCCCGACATTTACCTTGCGCAGAGTTAGGAACAGGGATCATGGGATCTATTTAATTGGGGGTCAGTGATGTGTGGAGCTACCTGGCAGGAGCTTAGGAACGTACATTGGGAAATGATGCTCTCGGGGTATTGCGCAAAAGATATGTGGGGATTGTTTAGGGAGCACTTACACAGGGTTCAGTATAGGCTTGTCTCAGTGACGCAGGGAAAGGATGACAGCGTAAAGTAACCCTGGGAGACAAAAAAGTTGGAACAACACATCAAGAGGAAGAAAGAACGATACTTATAGAAAAGGAAGAAAGGATCAGGTAAGGCTACAGCGAGTCACAATGTTGACAGGAAGGAATTTAACAATGGACTTAAAAGACTTATAGGGGGATTTGAGAAATCCTTGACGAGTTGCACTGTTAAGAATAGGAGGAGACTGGAGAGAGTGTGGGCAGATCGGAGGTAAAAGAGGAAAACTTGTGTCTGGAGTCCAAAGAGGCGGTGAAGCTCCTCACTGAATACATTGATCAATGTGAACACAGTGGCAAAAGGCAGATATGCTAGAACATGCCGACGCTAAGAAAGAGGATGCTCTGGAAATTTGGAAAAAATTATGATAGATGATTCCCCGATGCCGCAAGGGATATAGTCCAGGTAATTTTGGAAGGGGATCTCGGATATTGCTGCGCTTTTGGACAGGATATTTGTGTCTTTGCTGGCCACGGAAGTAGAACTAGATGATTGGAGTGTGGAAAGTGTTGTTCATTTGTTGACGAAAGATAATAGGGATAGTTTTTGGAATTATAGACCAGCGAGTCTTACATCGGTTGTGGGTAAACTGCTGTAGAGGATTATTGAAGAAGGAACTTATGAGTATTTGGAGAAACGTAGTCTGGCTACGGAGAGAAAACATGGCATGTTGTCCTTAATGAGTTAGAGTGAATTATTTGAAAGTGAAAATAAAACAAACAGATGAATCCGAACAGTCGATGTGGGTGCATTAATTATGGTCAGGAGTTTGATCAGTTCCCCATAGTGGACTCATTCAGAAAGTCAGGAGGCATGGGATCGAGGGAAACCTGGCTACGTTGATTCAGTATTGGCTTCCTAACAGAAGGCAGATGATGCAGTAGACAGAGTGAATTCTGGCTGGAAGACAGAGCGCAGCCGTGTTCCTCAAGCAGAGTCGAAATTCTGCTGCACTTTACAACTCTATTGCGAGTCTGCAGTTACCAGTGCTCTCAGAAATAGGGCTGAGGAAATAATCCATTTAATCTGATCACACAGCAGCACCTGAATAATTAATGGAATGAGGGCTGACGACGTCAGCAAATCGCTGAGTGATTGACTGCACCAGCGCGTTTTCTAAACTGACCTGTCATTTACATATTACAGGGCAAATGCTACAACGACTTCAAAGCATCTTTTCCAATGGAGCCCTACAACTAGAAACCAGCATTTCAAAGTGTTCAGCAGCAGCTACTGGTGCTCACTAAAAGAACCAGCCGTCCAAAATGGCAATCCGAATTCCCAATTCAAGTACACACCAATTTATCCAAATGCCAATTTACCTCTGAATCGTGGTTTTATCATATCGGGTGTAGATACGCTTATATTTCTATCCATTTAACCCTGAATCCACATGGCCGGTGTGGAATGCGTGTCTCTCTCTGAAGTCAATAATAAATGAAACATACAAAACTACACAAACTAAAAACGCAGCGAAGACAAAGCAAATAATCAGGTTCACACTTGCCTCCCTTCAAAACCATCGCAGGCAATTGGAGAATACAGAATAACCATCCAAATTACTTCAGTGTTGCAAGGACAGATGGATCGAACAGTACCAACGACTTTCTAGGTTGGTCGGTGCTGTGTGACACTGAAGTTCTAACCCAGATACACAGTCAGACAGGTGTTAGGAAACCACTGCAGAGAAACAGGGTCTCCAGCCCGTCAGGTCGGTGAGGAATTATTTAAACTGCCTACTCCCATCGGCCTCACCCGGACCGTGCCCATCCATATCCCTCTCATCCGTGTACTTCTCCAATCATCTCTTAAACGTTGGCCTCGGAATCTCAATTACCATTTGTGTTGGCAGCTCTGTCTACACTCTGACCACCCTCTGAAAGAAGAAGTTTCCCCTCATGTTTCCCTTAAACATTTCACATTTCACACTTCACCCATGATCGTCAGTTGTATTCTCGCCCGATATAAGTGGAGAGCGTCCGCTTGCATTTACACTCTCTATACGCCTCATAATGTTGTATACCTCTATCAAATCTCCCCTCAGTCTTCTACCCGCTCGGGAATAAACTGCTAACACGTGAAATCTTTCCTTTTAATTAAAAACATTCAGTCCGTTACGGCACTAGCCGTATAATTTTTTTCTGCATTATTTTAATCTTATTTTCATCCTTCCCGCACACAGTTTTCCAAATTAGGCCCCGATAAAGCCTTAAACAACAGCAAGGTAACGTCACTACTCCTGCACTCAGTACTTTGGTCTATGAAGGCCAATGTGCGAAAATCTTTTTTTACGACCCTGTCTAACTGCGCCGCAACTTTCATTGAATTGTGGACCTGCATTCCCAGATTCGTTTGTCCTGTCGTACTCCTCAGTGCCCTATTTCTCATTGGTTCAGACCAACCCTGGCTGGTCCGCACAAAGTGCAAAATCTAACTCTTGTCTGTGTTAAATGCGATCTGACACTTTTCAACCCATTTTCCAGCTGATCCAGATTCCGCTTCATGCTCCGGTACTCTTCATCACTGTCGACTACACCCGCAATGTTGCTATCATCGGCAAATTTGCTGATCTTGTTAACGACATTATCATCCAGATAATTGATATAGATTACAAATAACAACGGGCACAACAACGATCCCTGGGACACTCCACTCATCACAGGTCCGCAGTCAGAGAGACAACCATCCATTACCACACTCTAGCTTCCCCAACGTACCCAATGGCGAATCTAATTTACTACCTCATCGTGAAAGCCAAACGACTGAACCTTCTCGAGCATCCTCCCTTACGGAACCTTGAGAAATTCCTTGCTGAAGTCCCTGTTAGACGGCATCCACTGCCTTGCCTTCCACACCATTCTTGATAACGACCTCGGAAAGCTCTGTGAGATTGGTTAGACATGACCTACTACGCACTGGCCCATTCTGACTATCGCTAATATTCTTGTTTGTCCAGTTACTTCCCTTCATACCCCATGACCAGCGTAGTCTGAACAACGAGGACAATTCATCATTACATAATACTTGGCAAGTCCCTTTCAAGCAAAGCTATCGAGATCATCCAGCGGTCGGGACTGATATTTATGGCCTAATATTTTTTTAATTCTCCTGCACTTGATTATCCGACGCATTGAGAGTCGTCTGGAAGAGCAAGGCGTTGTAGCTTTAAATAATTAATCGATTTACTTAACTATAGCAAGACACGGTACGCTCGGTCGACCACAGAACATAGAATATTACAGCACAGTACACGAGGTTCTGATAGGCTTTCAACTAATGTAAGTTCGATCTAACACATCCCCCCCTGCATCTCCATCAGAATCAAAGGTTTCAAAGGTACATTTAAAGAATCAGAACCAGATTTAATATCACAGACATACGTCGTGAATTTGTTAACTTTACGGTAGCAGTACAATGCAATACAGGATAAATAAATATAGAGATAGCAAAACTGAGATACAGGTGGTAGCGGGGAAAGAAAGCTGTTACTGAATCGCTGAACCTGAGCTTTCAGGCTTCTGTATCTCCTTCCCGATGGTAACACTGTGTAGAGGGCACGTCCTGTTAGTGGGCAATGTTAATGATGGACGCCACTGTGACAAGATTCATCCCTTGTAACAATGATCAATGAGATACAGAGAATCTGTATTTACCAACAAGTATCTTTTATTACTTCTACTAAAACCACGTAGATTTACACACTGTCGCTGACAGCAACATTGCGGGTGTAGTCGACAGTGATGAAGAGTACAGAAGCATGAAACGGAATCTGGACAAGCTGGAAAAATGGGTTCAAAACACTTGTCTTAACAAGTAGCTACTCTTCTGAGCATGGTCTCAGGTTTATTGCTCTGATTAGATTGTCCCAGAGTCAAGAATCAGTTCAGAATCTACTCCCTTCACATAACAAATGGCGACTTGTTTGAGAATGGTCTCAGGTTTAGCAGATCATTACCTGAAGCTTCCTGTGTCCACATTCAGTTCCTCTGATTAAATTATTCCAGTGCCAGAATCAGTTCATAGCCAACAAAATGGGGGGAAACAGAGAGAATTGGTTTGTCTGCTTCTCTGTCCTTGATCAGTCTGTAGTTCCTTTTGGCCAACAATGTTTAATGAGCCATGCAATCTGACACGACGGTATCTTTCTCGGGTCTGCTGTCGTATGTATGCACAGGGGTGGATGATCGAGGTTTTGCAGAGATGACCAGAGCTGTAGGGGTCGAAGGGGTTTACAGAAATGCGGTGTGATGTAGGGGTCGGAACGGTTTTGTTACGTGCCCGTAACGGGTTAAAAGACTCAGCATAAATGGAACACACCTGGAGTCTGGTATTGTTACAAACAAAACACTACTTATCAGTATCCACGTAATCTCGTAATATAAAACCAGATAAACCAAACAGGTTAGCAGAGTTTATGCAAATGTAAGTGTGCAAATATAAAACCCCAAACTTCTTCAGCTTAGGTGGTATAGGAATGGCGTCAGTTCAGTTCGTGATATTGAGTAGAATTGAGAAGAGAGAGAGAGAGGTGATTTGTTTTCCAAGTAAGCTGATGTCGTCGATCTTTCCGTTGCCTTCCGAAGTACCTGTTAAAGTTTTGTGATCACACAAGAGTACCGCCTTCAGGCAGTACAGCTATCAAAGGTTAAACACACCGATAACATTCCACCGGTCACCCCTTTCCCACACTGCGATCAAAACCCACCCTTTCGTGGGCACTGAAAGTTCATCCAGTGTCTATTTCTTCTGTATTTCTGTCAGTGTCTTCCGTGTATCTGTGTGTCTGTCTGAAAATCTAGCTGACCTTGTATATATCCCAAACATGCTGAACGCCAGCTGTCCATCATATAGCTCCGCCGTTCCGTAACCATGGCGACTCACGAGCTGCTCGGTGCTCTCTCTCTCTGAATCGGTGTACACCAACGCTCTCTCTCTTTTTAAAGGCACAGTCCATATTGAATACACCTTAGCATCTCGTCACAGTTTTTACAGATAGCGAGGGGTGTCAGCACACTTCTCCACCAATGTGGAAATGCAGTTTACTTGTAGTACCAGACTGGCATTTCTGTCTGTAACAAAATGAAACCCGTCTTGTGTCGGAGTGTTTTGCTAATAATGTTCGTGCAAATTTATGCTGAGTGATCCTGAGTACCTGACTGCAGACCGCAGTCCCTACACTATAATGGCAGAATATGGCATTAAAGGCAAAACTTTTGGCAGTGTGGAGGATCAGAGGGATCTTGGGGTCCGAGTCCCCAGAACACACAAAGCTGCTACACAGGTTGACTCTGTGGTTAAGATGGCATATAGTGCATTGGCCTTCACCAATTGTGGGATTGAGTTTAAGAGCTGAAAGGCAATGTTGCAGCTATATAGGACCCTGGTCGGATCCCACTTGGAGTACTGTGCTCAGTTATAGTTGCCTCACTACAGGACGGACATGGAAACCATAGAAAGGGTGCAGAGGACATTTACAAGGATGTTGTCTGAATTGGGGAGCATGCCTTATGAGAATAGGTTGAGTGAACTCGGCCTTCTTCTCCTTGGAGCGATGGAGGATGAGAGGTCGCCTGATAGAGGTGTACAAGATAATGAGAGGCATTGATCATGTGGACAGTCAGAGGCTTTCCCCAGGGCTAAAATGGCTACCATGAGAGGGCATAGTTTAAGGTGCTTGGAAGTAAGTACAGAGCAGATGTCAGGGGTAAGTTTTTTTTTTACACAGAGAGAGGTGAGTGCGTGGAATGGGCTGCTGGCGGCGGTGGTGGAGACTGAAACGATACGGTCTGTTAAGAGACTCCTGGCTGGTTACATGGAGCTTAGGAAAAGAGGGCTATGGGTAAAGCCTAGGTAGGTCTAAGGTAGGGACATGTTCGGCACAGCTCTGTGGGCCGAGGGGCCCATATTATGCTGTAGGTTTTCTATGTTTCTACTCAGACGACGGCCACTGGGTTTGTCCAACCTTCCTTTAATTTGCTCTTACTAATCAATCCCAAATGCCGATTGGCCACTAGTTGATTGGTCACCGATTGCTCTATTGCACTGCCGTGAGCTGCCCCTCGGACAATGAGCCTTATTGAAGTTCCCTCCTCTCCAGATCTCCGATGTCCAGGTTGGCCACTAGTCAAAGCTACCGGACTTACCTCTCAGTGATGACCGTGTCAATGACAGCAACATGACACTGGCAACCGAGTACATTGTCTTAGACAAGACACCTGCCAAATCTAATGCCACTCCCCTTCGCACTACATATGGACTGCCGTCTATGGATGCATATTGATCTGTTGTCCCCACATGTTCATTGATCTCTTTCCCTATCTGCAATGTGAATACACCAGTTAAAGCCATCTCCTGCGTGTGTGCTTCTATTTGATATGTAGTTACAGAGACACAACGCAGACTGACATTTGAGTACAGAAGTGATGACCATAAGTTTCTCTATTCCTCCAACCCTGAGACAATTTTAGATCCAGATTCTTTGTTGTTCTCACAGTTCCAGTCCAAGAAATGCATTTGTCTCTTTCACATTTTGCAAGGGACATGTAAGAAACGGCAAGAAGAAAATACACAGATATAACTGTTAGTAAAAATTTTATTGGTGGCTTATTATACAAATGCCCCAAGTGAAGATGCTGTACCTATCTGTACGCAATGCAACAAGGACTGCTCACTTGGAATAACTTTACAATTGACTTAAATTGTGGTGCTCCTGTCAATATTGTAATGTCATTATGGGTGCAGTAAGAATTAGGCTGAGTGATGACACCTGACAGCTTTACAAACATTTGTAGAATGTAGAAAGGCACCAACTCTATGAATTAATGTATACTCCAATATAATTTCGGAATTAACCTTCTTACATTGCATAAACAACTGATTAACACATGCTTACAAACTGCATTACATTCCAACAGTTGTCACATTCTCTCATGACTCATGCCGTCCTTTTCGTGGATGCAGACTTCTGGGCAGCATGAGCACATTTCAGATTGGCATCATGCACCGCATCCCACATCAATAGCAGTTCGAAAGGCCGAAAACGGTGCACTAGCAGCAACTCACGGTAATAGCAAGGATTGAAAGAGTCATCCTGGGTTGAAGGAACCCTGACTCCAGCTGTCCTGAATCCGCTATGGGAGCGTGGGGCTAGTCCAGTCTTGGCCAGACACATCCCCCAAAAGACATCATCAATGGGGTATAGTTCAAGGTCTTGGGCTATCTGGTAAATGATGTGAGCTGTATACACAGACATAAGTATGCCCGCTCCACTAACGTATGGTGGGTACGACTTGATGGTGGTCACTATTTCTGGCACATAATACTTGCTCGACTTCTGGCGATTGGGCCCAAACCCATAAACGAGATGGCCCACAAACAGGTGTTGGTGAACCTTCATGCCTAGCAAGTAATCAACCATGTTATCGGTGTTGGCAAAGACATCATCATCTCCATTGAAGATGAATTTAGCTCTGGGGCAAAATTCACTGACCCACTGCAGCAACTTGTATTGTTTGAGGGTGAGGTTGAAAAAGGTATCCAAGAAATCCCATTGTAGGACATCTCTGTGTTCTCTGTTTTCCATGGCTAAAAGCTGATTCAATTTCCTCCTTTCCTTTTGGTCAGGAGAGACACCAGAGATAAAGACTCTCTTAATTAGGACCCCATTGAATTCGCGTTCTCTGCCCCAGGTCTTCCTTACCATTTCCCGCCGATCCTGGTTGAAAGGGTGAGATTTGATCACCAGGAGCAGGAAGACATTCTGAGATCCTTCTCGACCACCACATTTGTCTGGGACATTTTGAATCATGTTAAATTCTCGACAGTGTTTATACATCAAGAAGTTTTTTATGTGCTCTTTCTCTTGATGAAATGAGGACAGGTGCAACAATGTCGTGTTCGTGTGGCACTTTGGCTTGAGCACTGATTTAGTTGCATCAGCTGTAACAACCTTGGGCAGGTCTTTGCGATGAACAGTTTCTGCAACATCATCAGTCTCTCGACGTTGGTCATTATCCCAGAACATGAAGAACAATCCCAGAGTAATCAGAACACCCAGCACTACTTTCTCATAGAATCGCCAACGTCCTCCCATCTTTCACCTGAAATAGAGAAAACAAATGGATTAATTCAAAGAAAACTTTACATTTACATGATGCTTGAGAAGAATGGGAAGTTTAAACTGTAATGAGTTTCACTAATGCTTTGTAATATTGACCTCAAAATGGTGATAAGGTAAGGAATAGGGAAGGCCCTACACACTGTTGAAAGTTTAATTAACCTGAAGCATTCCATCCCAGCAGAAAAAGAAATCTACCTATAGGATACCATCTCTGTCATTAAACTGAAAATCGCATAGTTTTTTTCTGGGCCTTAAAGGTATATGATTCCAAAGGGTTTATTCCACCTCGCTTCACAGGTCTCATCACTCCTCCCGGGGCTTAAACTGAACTGAGACATAGAGCAATATAGCACAATGCAGACATTTTGGCCCATGATGTTGCACCGAACTTTTAATCTGCTCCAAGATCAATTGATCCCTACTCTCTCAAACAGCTGTCCATTTTTCTTTCATCCATGTGTCTATCTAAAAGCCTCTTAAATCTCACTGATGCATCTACCCTTATCACTACCCAGGCTGTGCATTCCATACAGCCACCATTTTCTTTTTTTTAAAAAAAATACTACTTCTGAAAAACCCCTATACTTTTCTCTAATCACCATAACATTATGCCCCCTCATATTAGTCATTTCTACCCTGGGAAAATGTTGTTGGCTCTCCATTCTACCTATGCCTCTTACCAGCCTATACGCCTCTATCAAATCACCTCTCCCCACCTCCCACCCCCACCTTTGCTCTAAAGAGGAAGGTCCCAGCTCGCTCACCATTCAGGTTGAGTTTACAGGTTACTGATACTATGGAAGATGATGTATTATTGACCATTGATTAGTAACTGAATATATGGCAGTGCAGGGAAGGTAACGTGTTAGCATAGCTACTGAAAACATTTGATTTTCATGGCATTTCAACCAGGTCTATGTAAACCTACAATAGGAGAAACAAAGAGAAGTATACTCAAGGACCTTGGCTTTTTGCTTCTATTTTAACCAGAGAATTGTATTCAAAGTTAAATTAGCAGTGGCCCACCCACCCTGCCATCCATTGGTCAAGCCACTTTATGAAAGGCTGCAACTAAGGCATAACTAGTCCCAAAGGCAAGGCTAATTCGACTCAGATATTCAGTAGTAAGCAATTGTGACAAGACAGCGAAGCCATCGCAGGCCCATATCTATTAAAGGAAAACGGCACCAGCATCACCTATGGCAGGAATTTACGCTTCATGAAGAGCAGTGAACCTTGGACTCCAGGAGCCCAGAGAAAGCACAGATAACTGATAGCAGAACAGGGCAGATAGTTAGCATGATCCACAATGTGTATGAGTAAAGCCTTGGATGCCAGGAGCCCTGAAAAGACGCCAGTGACTGATAGCAGAACGATGTGTACAAGTAAAACTATTTGCACAGGGATGCAACTTGTGTCACTGTAGAATTATGGAATCCTAGAGTAATGCGATCTAAACAGGCCCTTCGGCTCAACTGGTCCATACCAACCACAGCATCCTCCCTGATAGTCCCAGTTGTCTAGTTTGGCCCATAACTCTCCAAGCCTCTCCCTTCCATGTACCTGTCCAAATGCCGGTTAAATGTTGGAGTTGAACCCACTTCAACCACTTCCTCTGGTAGCTTCTTCCGGGTACTCACTGTCCTCCGTGTACAGAGGTTATCCCCAAGGTCTCTTCTCAATTTTTCCCCTCCTCTCCTCCAACTGTGACCTCTCATTTTGTGCTCTCCAACTCTCCAATAATGACAATCCACCTTATCAATACCCCTTATGATTTTAAACTTCTGAGGTCACCTCCCATTCTCCAAGGAATAAAGGTCCAGCATGGCCAGCCTCACTTTAACCCAGGCCCTCTAGTCAAAAAACATCCTCGTAAATTTCTTCTGCACCCTCTCCAACTTGACAGCGTCCTTCCTATAACAGGGTAAGCAAAATTGTAGATAATATTCCAAAAGTGGTCTCAACAACAAATTACATAACTGCAAATAATCCCCCGCTCCTAAACTCTACACCATAACTGATGAAGGCAAGCATGCTGAACGCTTTTTTTCACCATCCTGCCTTTCAGTGAACTGACTTGTCAGTGCCTTGCCATTCAATGTACAAGTTCTACTTCATCTGAATGTCCACCACCTCACATATAACTATATAACAATTACAGCACGGAGACAGGCCATCTCAGCCCTTCTAGTCCGTGTCGAATGCTTACACTCACGTAGTCCCACCGATCTGCTCTCAACCCATAACCCCCCATTCCTTTCCTGTCCATGTTCCTATCTAATTTTTTTTTTAAATGACAATATTGAACCTGCCTCTACCACTTCTACTGCAACCTTGTTCCAAACAGCTACTACTCTCCGAGTAAAGAAGTTCCCCCTCGTGTTACCCCTAAACTTTTATCCACTAACTCTCAACTCATGTCCTCTTGTTTGAATCTCCACTACTCTCAATGGAAACACGCCTATCCACGTCAACTCTGTCTATCCCCCTCATAATTTGAAATACCCCTATCAAGTCCTCATTCAACCTTCTACACTCCAAAGAATAAAGATCTAACTTGTTCAACCTTTCTCTGTAACTTAGGTGCTGAAACCCAGGTAACATTCTAGTAAATCTTCTCTGTACTCTATTTTGTTGACCTCTTTCCTATAGTTCGGTGACCAGAACTGTACACAATACTCCAAATTTGGCCTCAGCAGTGCCTTGTACAATTTTAACATTACACCCCAAGTCGTATACTCAATGCTCTTATTTATAAAAGCCAGCATACCAGAAGCTTTCTTCACCACCCGATCCACGAGATTCCACCTTCAGGGAACTATGCACCATTATTCCTAAATCACCCTGTTCTTCTGCATTCCTCAATGCCCTACCATTCAACATGATTGTCCTATTTTGAATAGTCCTACCAAAATGTAGCACCTCACACTTATCAGTATTAAACACCATCTGCCATCTTTCAGTCTACTCTTCTAACTGGCCCAAATCTCTCTGTAAGCCTTGAAAACCTGCGTCATTATCCACAACGCCACCTATCTTAGTATCATCAGCATACTTACTAATCCAATTTACCACCCCATCATCCAGATCATTAATGTGTATGACAAACAACACTGGACCCAGTACAGATCCCTGCGGCACACCACTAGTCACTGGCCTCCAACCTGACAAACAGTTATCCACCACTACTTTCTGGCATCTCCCATCCAGCCACTGTTGAATCCATTTTACTACTTCAATATTAATACCTAACGATTGAACCTTCCTAACTAACCATCCGTGTAGAACCTTGTCAAAGGCCTTAGTGAACTCCATATAGACAACATCCACTGCTTTACCCTCGTCAACTTTCCTCGTAACCTCTTCAAAAATTCCATAAGATCTGGGGACGTCGCGTGATGACGTAGGATCAAGACGTTGGGAATCCAGCTCCCTCGTAAAAAGTAATGAAATAAGGTTTAAATGAAGAAGAGTTAACAAGTATCTACTAGAAACTATTTATAAATAACTCAGAATTATCTTTTGATATGGCTCCTAAACCGAAACAGAAGAAAGCTACCACTTCGAAGACTGCGCAAATCGGCGGGGAAAAAGGCCTAACCGTACCGGCGAAGCCTCGGACTCAAGTTGGATCTCCTCACGGCGAAGTGCATGGCACTTCTGATGATGCGGGACAGGAAGTTGCAGCAATGTCGGCGGTCTCTAAAAGAAACGGCAAGAACAATGGATGCGCGAAGAAACAAGTATGCATGAACAGATATCAGCAAAAGTAACAAAACTACAAATCCCAACTACGGCTGGAAGGGAAACTGGAATTATATCGGAAGTGGAGTCAGACTCTTTGGGAAATTCAGAGGAAGATGAAGAGGATAAGAAAATGGAGATTAAAGGAGTCATAAAAGATATCCTGATATATAACATGAATAAATTAAAAGCTATAAGAAGGATGCAGAATACACTCGATAATGTGGTGGAAAAACAAAAGAAGATGGATAATAAAGTTAAAGAAATGGAAGTAAAATTGGAAGAAAATACTGAAAGAATAGATAAGATAGAAGA
Source organism: Hemitrygon akajei (assembly GCF_048418815.1). NCBI lineage: Eukaryota > Metazoa > Chordata > Chondrichthyes > Myliobatiformes > Dasyatidae > Hemitrygon > Hemitrygon akajei. The sequence goes on along the minus strand of NW_027332025.1, from coordinate 1,006,492 downwards.
CAATAATCTTGCCTGAACAATAAAAAAACGGATGTTGGAAAAAATAGATGCGCTTGAAGACTCAAGTAGACGAAATAATATCAAAATTGTTGGTCTTATGGAAGGTACAGAGGGAGAAAATCCAATGAAATTCTTTCAAGAATGGATTCCGAAAATTTTGGCAATGAAAGAAGGAAGCCAAGTAATTGAAATTGAAAGAGCACACAGAACTTTAAGACCAAGACCTCAGCAAGATCAAAATCCAAGATCAATTTTGATAAAATGCTTGAGGTACCAAGATAAAGAAATGATCTTGAAGGCAGCTACTCAAGGTGCTAAAAAGAGAAATGGGCCATTGATAATAGAAGGGAAAAGATTTTTTTTTAATCCAGACATAAGTTACGATCTTCTGAAGAGGCGGAAGGAATTTAATCCAGTGAAAAAATCTTTATGGGAAAAGGGCTATAAATTTTTATTGAGCTACCCAGCAAAATTGGTCATTTTCCTTGGTAACGAAGAAAGAAGCTTTTTCGTTGACTACCGGAAAGCAGAGAAATTTGTACAAGAATTACCTGATGTCCACGAAGAGGAGTAAAGAATTATAGGTATGAAGTGGACTAATGATGAAGACTGAAACAAGGTTGGACTTGACAGACATTTATAAGGAAAAAAAATAGTTGAGTATTAATTGGGAGTAGAGACATTAATTATTTTTTTTCTTCACTAATATATTTTCTTTTTTTTTGCGGGGGAGGTGGAGGAGCTCCTGATCGATGGCTGCGAGTTTCACGTGTACAATCATGGCGATTGCCATGACCCGTAAAATGGGGGGGGGGGGGGTAATGTTGTGTTCTTTTTATTCGCAACATTAGTGGGGGGTATTTTGGGATTTTTTTCTTATATATTAGTTACCTTTCCTCTATTTTTCTTCTTTTTTGCCTGGATGGTTGGGGAGAGAGTCATAGTAACATGGAGAATTTTAAAGAGTTCCCAAGGTATTGTGAATGATTAATTTACTTAATTTTTTAAAGTTTTAATGTTAATGGACTTAATGGACCTGTGAAAAGAAAAAGAGTTTTAACATATATTAAGAAAATGAAAGGCGATATAGCTTTTTTACAAGAAACACATTTAACAGAAACAGAACATAAGAAATTAAAGAGAGATTGGGTTTGAAATGTCTTGGAGCTTTATTTAATTCAAAATCGAGAGGAGTTGCAATTTTCGTTAATAAATCTTTACCAATTAAAATACAAAATGTAGTAATTGATTCTGTGGGGAGATATGTGATTATACATTGTCAAATTTTTTCAGAATTATGGACTTTTATGAACATTCATGCACCAAATGAAAATTATGTAAAATTCATACAAGAAGTTTTTTTGAACTTGGCTGATGCACATGATAAAATATTAATAGGTGGAGATTTTAATTTTTGTTTAGATCCAGTTTTGGATAGGTCAACTAAAGTTGCTACAAAATCAAAAGTAATAAAACTATCTTTATCATTAATGAAAGATTTAAACCTGATTGATATATGGAGAAAAATTAATCCAAGAGAAAGAGGTTATTCATTTTATTCAAATAGACGTAAAACTTACTCAAGGATTGTTTTTTTTATTATCAAAAAATATTCCAGAGAGTGTAAAGTGTGGAATATAAAGCATGAATACTGTCAGATCATTCCCCCTTGATAATGACAATGATAATGATGGATAAGGAGGAATCGATCTATAGATGGAGATTTAATTCAATTTTATTTAAACGTCAAGATTTTTGTGATTTCATGAAAAAACAGATTCAATTTTTTTAATACAAATTTACATTCAGTTGAGGATAAAATTGTATTATGGGAAGCAATGAAAGCATATTTAAGCGGTCAGATTATAAATTATACATCTAAAATTATGAAGGAATATTTGGCAGAAATAGATCAATTAGAAAAAGATATCATAAAGTTAGAAAAAGAATCTCAAAGATATATGACGGAAGAAAAACGAAGACAACTTGTTAATAAAAAACTACAATATAATACACTTCAGTCATATCGTACAGAAAAAGTAATTATGAGAACTAAACAGAAATATTATGAATTAGGCGAAAGGTCACATAAGATTCTTGCTTGGCAGTTGAAAACAGAACAGGCTTCTAAAACAATAAATGCAATTAGAACAAGTGTAAATAAGGTTACTTATAAACCTTTAGAAATTAATGAAATTTTAAAAAAAAATTATACTGTATCAATCAGAATCACAAAATAAGATTGCTGAGATAGATACATTTTTATCACAAATAACCCTTCCAAAATTAAATTTGGAAGAACAGAAAGGATTAGATATGCCCTTTACATTAAAAGAGGTTGAAGAAGCTTTAGGATCACTTCAGAGTAATAAATCCCAGGAGAAGATGGTTTTCCTCCTGAATTTTATAAAAAAAACTTAAAGATTGATTAATTCCTCCTTTTATCGAAGTATATCTAGTGGAAAGGATGCATAAACTCCCACAATCTTTTTTAACAGCGACTATAACTGTTTTGCCAAAAAAAGATTGAGATCCTTTAAAGCCAACATCATATAGGTCTATTTCTTTGTTGAATACAGATTATAAAATAATAGCAAAAATGTTATCTAACAGAATATCTAAACATTTACCAAAATTAATACATATGGATCAAACAGGTTTTATTAAAAACAGACAATCAATGGATAATATAAGCCGGTTACTTAGTATAATTCTTTTGGCACAAAAAAGAGAGGAAATGAGTGTGGCAGATGCTTTGGATGCAGAAAAAGCATCTGATAAATTGGAATGGGATTTTTTATTTAAGGTTTTGAAAAAATATGAGTTAGGAAAATCTTTTATACAATGGATTAAAACCTTAAATACTAATCCTCAAGCTAAAGTAGTTACAAATGGTCAGATTTCAACACCATTTTGCTTAACGAGGTCAACTGGACAAGGCTGCCCATTATCACCTGCTTTATTTGTATTGGCAATAGAACCATTAGCTGAATTAATTAGAACAGATTCACACATTGGGGGCTTTAGAGTTAATCAAGAAGAATATAAGATTAATTTATTTGCTGATGATGTTTTGATTTATTTAACAAACCCATTGCAATCTTTGCAAAGATTATCTTATAGATTGGAAGAATATGGGAAAGGATCAGGGTATAAAGTAAATTGTGATAAAAGTGAAATTTTACCCCTTACCAAAGGAAATTATAATCAATGTCGATTAGTAACTCAATTTCGATGGTCAATAAATGGGATAAAATATTTAGGTATTAGAGATGATAATGATGTAAAAAATTTATATGAACAAAATTATTTGCCATTATTAAAAAAAAAATAAAAGAGGATCTTGATAAATGGATGATGTTACCAATAACATTAATAGGTAGAGTTAATGCTGTAAAAATGAATATATTTCCTAGATTGCAATATTTATTCCAAACTTTACCAATACAATTACCTCAGAAGTTTTTCAAGAACTGAATAAATATGTAATGAAATTTCTTTGGAAAGGAAAGATGTCAAGAATATCATTAGAAAAATTGACATGTAAATTTGATTTAGTAGGGTTACAAATTCCAAATTTTATGAATTATTATAAAGCAAATCAACTTAGATTTATTGCGTCTTTTTTTGATGAAGAAAAACCAGCATGGATTAGAATAGAATTAGATAAGATAAGAGAAAACATACCAGAAGATAATATATATATAAATGGGAATCCAAATGGATATGGGAAATAAAAAGAATCTCCTATATTAAGATACTTGATTGATTTATGGAATAAGGTAAATATGGACGATGAGATAAAGAAATCTTTATTAGCAAAAAGAACTTTAATTCAAAATAGGCTTATTCCTTTTACAATGGATAATAAACTTTTATATAATTGGTTCCAAAAGGGGATTAAATATATAGGTGATTGTTTTGAAGGAGGTACATTGATGTCGTTTGATCAATTAAAAAAAATAAATATAAAATATCAAAGAACACTCTTTTTTGTTATTTTCAATTGAAGGCTTATTTACGAGAAAAGCTGGGTCAAACAATGTTGATGCCAAAACCTAGTGAAATAGAAATATTAATTCAAAAAGTAAAAATTTTAAAAATTACATCTTGTATGTACAATTTGATTCAAAAACAGACAATTAAATCAGTAATTCATAAATCAAGACAAAAATGGGTATCTGATTTGGATGTTAAAATTGATGGAAAAAGCTGGTCAAGATTATGTTCTGATAGTATGTTAAATTATGTAAATGTTCGACTTAGATTAATACAATATAATTTTTACATCAATTATATATAACCACAGAAAATAGATAGATTAAATTCAAATATGTCTGACCAACGTTTTCGGTGTAATCAAGAAATTGGTACTTTTTTACATTCTACTTGGTCTTGTTTTACAACTCAACCATTTTGGATAAATCTAAGACTTTTATTGGAACAAATTATTGGAGTACAACTCCCACGTAGTCCAGTATTATTTTTATTAGGATACATTGAAGGGACAATACCGAAACTTAAATTGAATAAGTATCAGAAAAAAATTATAAAAATTGCATTGGCAATTACTTGGAAATCTGATTTATATTTAACTATGGATCGTTGGAATAATGAAATACATAGTTGAATTCCACTTGAAAAAATTACATACAATCTAAGAAATGAATATGATATATTTTTGAAAATTTGGCTCCCATACCTACAAAAGATAGGATTAAATACATAGATCCTTTGAAGATAAAATTATAAAGTAATTGGGGAAAGTAAAAATAAATATTAAAATTATTTTGAACTTCATGGAGCATGTGGGGATCCTCCGGTATCCAAGCAATCTTTCTCTTCTTTCTTTCTTTAGACAAGGGTTAAGGGTGGGGGAGGGTTAAGGGTAGGGGGGAGTGTTAATATTATTTTTCTTTTTCTTACTATTTTATCACCACATTTATTCTTTGTAAATTTCTAAAAATGTAATAAATATTTTTTTTTAAATTCAATAAGATCTGTCAAACATGTCCTTCTACGCACCAGTCCATGTTGACTGTTCCTAACCAGACCCAGTCTATCCAGATATTTATATATACCATCTCTAAGAATACTTTCCATTAATTTACCCATCATTGACGTCATAATTACAGGCCTAGAATTGCTAGGTTTACTCTTAGAACCCTTTTTAAACAATGGAACCACACGAGCAATACGCAATTCCTCCAGCACCATCCCCGTTTATAATGACATTTGGAATATTTCCGTCAGAGCCCCTGCTATTTCTACACTAACTTCCCTCAAAGTCCGGGGAAATATCCTGTCAGGTCCCGGAGACTTATCCACTATCCTTAATAGCGCCAGCACTTCTTCTTCTTTAAACAGCTCAGGTATTTGTAAAGTAATGGTGATAGCGGAGTAACACACCGACGGGAGTAATGTAAATAGACCCGGTAGTCATGAAAGTCATCCGATTGATAAGGTTATTTATTTCCAGTAAGTGAACACTAATCTGATGGTGAAATATGTTGTACTCTTTTGGCTGTGGCTATGTCCAGTTTGCAATCTCCACATAGCTGCTGCCTTGCCCATCATTGTAATGGCCCCATTGTGGACAAATATTGAAGATTGCTTTATAAACGGTCCGACTCTGATATCAGTGCAGCTGCAGCAGATGGGGTACAGTCACATCTGGCGAAAGCGACTGTCCACTGTTCACAAGGAAATATATTCCCAACCAGAGTTGATAGAGTCCGTCCTGCTGGTGTGTCTCTCCAATAAACCCATATTGAACTTTGCCCTCAGCTGTCACTGGATTTTTCAGTCGGAGAATAAATTGATCCAGAACTAAATAAATTAATTCGATCAGACCAACAGAAAGGAAACAGGATCCCTGGAGCAGACTGAATTGGAAAGAGATTCTGTATGTAATCTTTGTCACGGTGCACCGAAGTACAATTGTAAGCCGGTACCGAACAACACAATACAACCATTTGCCTGACTGAGGTTTCGTGTCCTTTAGTTCAAGCACTGGGGAGCGGGGTGTGGAGTTACATCCTGATTAGTGTGAGGTCCGGGTTGCTGAGCGTGATCTCAACTGAACGTTCCGCAGGGTGTACTCACTCACTGTTTGGACCCAGAGAATTCAGTGCTCAGATTCACTGGAAACGGAATCAAGAACTCGGCGCTTGTTTATTTTTTTCTCGCTGTATGTTTTTTGTGCTACCTTGCGCAAAGACAGAGTGTATCTTAAGACTATCTGAAATAAAACTTCCTGAAGTACATCTCACTGTCACCTCCTGTACCTAATAGTGTGGCCGCTGAGTGTATGTCCGTGGTCTTCTACAGCTGTAACCCGCCCAGTCCAGTCTTCGACATGTTACACGTTCAGTGATGCCTCTCTGCACGCTATTGTTGTAGCGTGGTTATTTGAGATACTGTCGTCTTCCTGACATATAGAATCGGTCTAGCCTTTTCCCTTCCATCTCTCTCATTCATAAGGAGTTTTTGCTCACGGAACTGCCGCAGCCTTACTTTTTTTCTGTGCTGTTCTCCGCAAACTGAGACTGTTGAAGGTGACAATCCCAGGAAATCAGCAGTTTCTGCGATATTACAAACTGCGCCGTCTAGCGTTAACAAACATTCCACGTTCTAAATCACTGAGATCACATTTCATCCCCATTCTGATGTTTCTGAGAGACCGAACGTACCCTGTTCCAAGGACTAGGAGTCGGAGAGACCCGCTGATAAAGCTATGGGTTTAGTTAATGATTATCACCAGGAGCTGACTGAACATTAACCAAGGTGTGTTCATTACTTACAGAACCCGTAACACAGCCTCACTGGGACAGGGTGGTAACAGAACCTGGAGCCGCGGTACACGGTAAGAAGCTCTATATACTGAAATATAAACATCACAAAGGCAGTCACCCACTTCTGTGAACACTTAAATGAGACTGAGAACGTATTGGTGTGTTCAACAGTAGAACTGTACGTGAATCGCTTTTGAAAGAAATAATAATTCCCTTTGACTAATTAGATCAACTTCCTGTGCATGCCCTGCGGTAAACTGGTGTAGTTGGAAGTGTTAATGGAAACGTCGCACTTTCAATGCAGTTGCGAATGAACAGCAAAGGCTAGGAAGGAGCTAGCTTCCAGATGTTTGGAACTTTCCGCGGGCTACTGTTTCCAGCAGGAGGCCGGCCTCTCCACACCCGGGGCTTTACTAATCGCTGACCGAAGGAACCGAGGATTCGCTTTGTTTATTCTTTCGCTGGCGTGATCTACACTGTTACGAACGTGCCACAACTCTGAGGGGCCGAAGGGTACAAAGTCGCCCCCTCCTTTTTGAGAATCGCAAGATCGCTATTAATTCGGGTCTGGGACCCAGGAAATGAGAGAGAATCCACAAGGTTTTGGAATGTGTCCTGGCCTCAGCGAGACAAAGCCACGTATAACGGCCATTGTCTCTTGGAGACGGAATTGTGTATTGAGTACTGTACTATTCATTGAAGCCCTCAGGGGACGACCAGAGTGGTCTGGTTGAGGGATTGCATCATCCCAACCTGATTGACATCTGAGACCCCGTGAGTAAGGATAAAAGAGGGTCTGGGGAACAACCCCTTTAGACGCACCAGGGGAAACGCTAGGAATCCCGTGACAGCGTTTAATAGCGACAGCCGGTGGGGTCTCGTGTGCGTCCTTCCCTTGCCTGGGATTGGCGGGCTCACCACGGAAGAACGGCTTAGCTAAAGGAGAGGCCACAAGTGAACGGCCACACTAACGAGACTCTGACGGATCGAAATCATAAAAGGAATTGGTAAGTTTCTCCAAATCTCTCTCTCTCCAAACAAAGGCTGCAGCCTGCATGAACTGAGTGACTGTTATATTTCCATCGGACAATACATCTATCCCCTAAACAACGATAGAGCTATTTCTTATTGATTATTATTATACCCGCACTTTTAGATTTAGTATTGACGACGTATATTATCTGTAGGTTTGCATTGATATTATTATTGTGCATTTTTACTAATAAATACTGTTAAAAATCGTATCATCAGACTTCAAAGGACCTCTCAAAGGCCAGGACACATTCCAAAGGACCTCAAGGATCTTTGCTGGTAAGTGACCCAGTTACGGGGTTCGTAACAACACTATCTGTCCATCCTAAGCGTCATTTCGGTCGGTAGCTACAGGGAGAGGGTGAATTTATGAGAACTACCCACATTGCAGATTATAGCGAGGGGAGAGGGGATTTAAAGAGCTGATGGTTCCATTATATAATCGGTTGTAGAGACCTGTTGTGGATCACCGCCTGCAGTGTTGATTCCCTTCTGTCAGAAGTGTGTGGGTAGGTGAGAGATCTAAAGAAGGTTTAACAGAGAGTGATCTGCATCTTGTGAGTTGTCCTGTGATGAAACGTCTGTGATCTTGGCTTTTTTCAGTGATTGAGAAGAATTCGACATGACCTAAGTTTACAGGGTGGTTTAAACATTGCAGCTTTTTAAAAAAAAACAATGTACTTGATTGCATCCATAACAGTTTGGTTAAATCAGTGGGGTCTTTGAAGAGACATAAAGTCTCCCGCGGCGTCTTGACAGGGACGTAAACAAAATAGGCTCTGTTGTGGGAGAACTGAAACTGGCTATCGCCAGTTGTAGACAGTTGAGTTGTTTTTTTGCCCTCTGGGTCTAGTGTCTCATTGGAATGGCCTCCTCAATATTCAGGAGAAGCAGATTATTGCAAATAATTCTGTAATCTTTGCAGTGTAATGGTCCTTGAAGGACATGTGAGTGAAATGTTACAGGTGAGAGGCAGGGCTAAGGCGCTGAGATCACAAATTGAACTGGGTCGGTCACAGTAAATTCAGCATGTGAATTTTATTAAATCTCACTTCAACATCCTCTGGCTGACAAAAACACATCCAGTGAATTTAATGTTAAAGGGGTTTTCATCATTCGGTAAAGATAGCACCACCACCCCCACCCCCTTGAGGCAAATTTCAGGGATCTGAACGGGAGGAACGCAAATAGACCCATTAGTGATAATTTTATCTGATTGATCAGGTCACTGATCTCTGGCAAGTGAACACTAATATGAAGGTTAAATATATTCTTGTCTTGTTGTACTCTTTAGGGCGTGGTTATCTCCAGATTGTAATCTCGACACAGTTGCCGCCTTGCCCATTATTTTACTGGCCCCATTGTGGACAAATGTTGAAATTTGCTTTATAAAAGGGCTGACTCTGCGATCAGTGGAGCTCCAGGCAGTGGAAGCACAGTTAAATCTGGTGAAATTGAAGGTCCAGAGTTCAAAAGAAAATATTATTCCAAAAGCATAACTTTTCACCCGAATTCACATTGCCCGTCCTGCTGCTGTGTCTTTCCAATAAGCCCACAGCGATCTTTGCCTTTAGCTGTCACTACCGTTTTAAGACTGAAAATAAATTGATCCCCAAGTATACAATAAATTAATGCCAAGAGAAAGTCTGCAGAAGCTGGAAATCCAAACGACAAACACGAAATGCTGGAGGAACTCAGCAGGCCAAGAAGCATCTACAGAAAGGAGTACAGTCGAAGTTTCGGGCCCAGACCATTCAGCAGGACTGGAGAAAACAAAAAAAAAAGAAAGATGTTGGGTCAGAGCTAGAAGGAGAGAGAAGGGGGTTGGAGGAAGAAGCTGAAAGTGATAGGTGAAACAGGGAGGGGGAGGTATGACAGAAAGTGCTGGGAAATTGATTGGTGAAAGTGATACACGGCCGGAGAAGTGCGAATCTGATAGGAGAGGGCAGAATGCCAGGAAAAAAGAAAAGTGCACCGGAGAGAGGCAATAGGCAGGTAAAGAGTTAAGGCCAGAGAGGGAAAGGGGAATGGGGAATGATGAAGTGGGGGGAGCTATTACCTGAAGTTTGAGAAATTAATGTTCATGCTATCAGGTTAGAGGCTACCCAGACGTAATATAAGGTGTTGCTCCTCCAGTCTGAATGTCGCCTCACCACAACAGTGGAGGAGACCAGGGATTGACATGTCGGAATATGCATGGGAAGTGGAATTAAAATGGCTGGCCACTGGGAGCTTCTGCTTTTTCTGGCAGACAAAGTGCAGGTGTTCCGCAACGCGGTGCTGCCGAAGGGTCTCGGCCCAAAATGTCGACTGTCCTGTTTTCCATAGATGCTGCCTGGCCCGCTGAGTTTCTCCAGCATTCTGAGCGTGTTGCAATGAATTAGTGTTGTGACGCGAACTGAACGGAGCCGGGATGCGGGTCGCGGTTGCTCCCTGGAGCAGATCGAGTTGTGGACAGATACTGGATGTAATCTGTGTCACCGGGCACTGAGGCACAATAGGAAGCCTGGACCGAACAGCCCAGTAGAATCATTTGCTTGAATCAGCTTTTGTGTCATATAATGTGCTGTGGAGCAGGGTGTGGAATTACATGCTGACTGATGAGAAGCCCAGGTTTATATGTGTGTTATCAACTGAATCTCGCTCACGGTGTGTTCACTTACTGTTTACACCCACTAAGTTCAGATACTCGGATTCGCTGGAACAGAAACAGAAGCTCGGCACCAAGTACACACAGAGACCGTACTGGGTGGGGAACGTTGTGATGTTTCAATACGTCCCTCGTCAGGAGAGAATTTCCAGTGTTTATCCTGTTCGATATCGTCTTTAAAACTGTGTAGCATTACGGACATGGATGCTTTTTACTGTGTGTGTGTGTGTGTTTTTAAGGAAAACAGACATGCACCTGGCAGTGATATTTACAATGCAGAGATTACAGAATTAATTGTAATAATCTGCTTCTGCTGAATATTGAGGAGGCCATTCCAGAGACGCGAGGAGAGAGAGGGGGAGAAGGGGGAAGGGGGTACAGAGATGGGGAGAGAGGGGCAGAGGGGAGAGAGAGGGGGAGAAGAGGGAGAGAGGGGGGAGAGGAGGGGAGCTGGGGAGAGAGAAGGGGAGAGGGGGGAAAGGGGAGCGAAGAGTGGGAGAGAGGGGGAGAGTGGAGGAGTGTGGGGGAGAGAGTGGGTGTGAGAAAGGGGGAGAGGGCGGAGAGAGGGGGTCAGAAGGGAGAAGAGGAGGGAGACTGTCTTCAACTGCTTTCAGTTCCTGCCAGAACAGGAACTATTTTGTCGACGTCCCTGTCAAGACGCCGCAGGTTACTTTATTTCTCAGCAAATACCCCACAGATTTTACCAAACTACTACGGATACAATCAAGTACATTGTTATTTTTAAAAAACTGCAACGTGTACACCACCCTGTAAACTTAGGTCATGTCGAATGCTTCTCAATCACTGAAAAAAGTCAAGATCACAGACGTTTCCTCACAGGACAACTCACACAGTGCAGACGTCTCTCTGTTAAACCTTCTTTTGATCTCCCAGCTATCCACACACTTCTGACAGAAGGGAATCAACACTGCAGGCGGTGATCCACAACAGGTCCCAACAACCGACTAGATAATGGAACCATCACCTCTTTACACCCCTTCCCTCCGCCCCACACCCCGGCTATAAACTGCAGTGTGAGGAATTCTCATAATTTCGCCCTCTCCCAGCAGCTACCTACCGAAATGTCGTAAAAGGCAGACAGATAGTGTCGATCCCGCCTGCGATGGAATAAGCAAAGCGAATCCTCAGTTCCCTCGGTTGGGGATCGGTAAATCCCCGAGTGTGGACGGATCGGCCTCCTGCTTCTGCAAGCAGTAGCCCGGGGACAGTTCCGAGATGCGGGAAGTACGCACCTCCCGAGCCTTTGCTGATGATTCGGAGCTGGGTTGAAATTGCGGCGTTTCCGATAACACCTCCAACTACACCGGTCTCCCCCGGGACGTGCACAGGAAGTCGATGCATTCAATTAGCTGAAGGGAATTATTAATTCTTTCAAAAGCGATTCGCTACAGTCCAATTGTTGAACAGCCAAATAAGTTCTCAGTCTCATTTAAGTGGCTAACTGCCTTTGTGATGTTTATATTTCAGTACATAGAGCTTCTTAACTTGTACCGCGGCTCCAGGTTCTGATACCACCCTGTCCCAGTGAGGATGTGTTACGGGTTCTGTAAGTAATGAACACACCCTGGTTAATGTTCAGTCAGCTCCTGGTGGTAATCATTAACTAAACCCACAGCCTTATCAGCGAGCCTCTCCTTGTCTTGTTCTTTAGCACAGGGTATGTTCTGTCTCAAACAAACATCGCGATGGAGGGGACGTGTGATCTCACTGCTTTTGAGAGTGGAATGTTTGTTGATGCCGGACGGTACAGTTTTATAGACAATAGGTGCAGGAGTAGGTCATTCGGCCCTTCGAGCCATCACCGCCATTCAATGTGATCATGGCTGATCATCCGCAATCAGTACCCCGTTCCTCCCCTCTCCGCATATCCCTTGACTCCGCTGTCTTTAAAATCTCTATCTAATTCTTTCTTGAAAGCATCCAGAGAATTGGCCTCCACTGCCTTCTGAGGCAGAACATTCCGTAGATCCACAGCTCTCTGGGTGAAAAAGTTTTTCCTCAACTCTGTTCTAAATGGCCTAGCCCCTTATTCTTCAACTGTGGCCTCCGATTTGGACTTCCCCAACATCGGGAACATTTTTCCTGCCTCTAGCGTGTCCAATCCCTTAATAATCTTATATGTTTCAATCAGAACCCCTCTCATCTTTCTAAATTCCAGTGTTCCAGTGAAAACACTGTCATTCAAGCGTGAAGAAAGTTTAACTCTTTGTGGTACAGGGAAGAGCGATAGAACCAATGACGCGATCTAAAATCCATTAGCTGGGGTCTCGAAGGTCGACTGTTCCTTTCTCCATAGACGCTGCTTGGCCTGTAGAGTTCCTCCAACATTCTGTTTGTGTTGCTCAAATTTCAAGCATCTGCTGATTTCTCTTGTTTGAGAGAGATCCGTGACGGGTCTCACCGGGCCCTATGGGATATTTCACATCTCACTACCGGGGTGAAAGATGCTTTCTGCTCACATTCAGTAGAAATCACCCAGGAGAATATTTCTGGTTGACGGCAAAGACGTCGTTTCTCTTAATCCATTTGGACAGTAATTCACTCCCGATATCGACCAAAGCCGAGCCTCGCTCTAAACGCTGAATAGTTGTGCAGAATCTTAGACAACACTTACCTCTGATGTTGTAACCGGCCGGCGTTCTGTGTGGTCCCAGCAAATCACAGTCCGACTTCCCCGGTGACCAACAATGGCCCTGCACCGGTGTGCTCACCCTGTACGGAGAGTTGAGTCTGAGCTGCTGCTCCCGAGGCTACTCGGCTGTGATGTGTCCGTCGCTCATTACAGATGGACAGGGCCGGGTGAGCCGGGGTAGAGCGGGACTGCCGCAGTCGGGGTCACACTAAGTCTCACCGGCTCAGGACGGGTCTGACAGCGGGAAGAGGCGGGAGTGGGGTCAATGTAGCAACCCTAAGGAGGGAAACAAACAGGCTGCGTTAACCTTTCTGTCCGGGTTTCCGTGTGGATCTCTCCTTTTTCTTTCATCGCAACCAGTGGGGCGGAGTTTCTCTGTTTAACTCAGCGAGTCCCAGGCTGCGGATTTGATCCAGCCCGGGTTCTGGGATGGTCTGAACTCCGCCCTTTGTGTAAGAAAGTCTGCCTGACATGGATAGAGTTTCAGCTCAAACCTCCCTCGCCTGTTCAGGTCCCGGGAGCCGCATTTCTGCTGAAATTAAAGCAAACACGTTCGACTATATATTTCCACTAACTGGAAAAAAACTGGAAGAGATGTTTGCATTTCCATCCGAACAACTATTGTCACAAGAACCCTCCTCGCCCAGGGTTTCATTCCACACCCCGCCGGAAATACTTTTCGAATTTATTTCTCTTAAAGATAGATAGATAGATATATAGATAGATAGATAGATAGATAGATAGATAGATAGATATATAGATAGATAGATAGATAGATAGATAGATAGATAGATAGATAGATAGATAGATAGATAGATACTTTATTCATCCCCATGGGGAAATTCAACATTTTTTTCCAATGTCCCATACACTTGTTGTAGCAAAAACTCATTACATACAATACTTAACTCAGTAATAATATGATATGCATCTAAATCACTAACTCCAAAAGCATTAATAATAGCTTTTAAAAAGTTCTTAAGTCCTGGCAGTTGAATTGTAAAGCCTAATGGCATTGGGGAGTATTGACCTCTTCATCCTGTCTGAGGAGCATTGCATCGACAGTAACCCGTCGCTGAAACTGCTTCCCTGTCTCTGGATGGTGCTATGTAGAGGATGTTCAGGGTTTTCCATAATTGACCGTAGCCTACTCAGCGCCCTTCGCTCAGCTACCGATGTTAAACTCTCCAGTACTTTGCCCACGACAGAGCCCGCCTTCCTTACCAGGTTATTAAGACGTGAGGCGTCCTTCTTCTTAATGCTTCCTCCCCAACACGCCACCACAAAGAAGAGGGCGCTCTCAACAAATGACCTATAGAACATCTTCAGCATCTCACTGCAGACATTGAAATGGGCAGAGGTTTTACCGAGGGAGGGAGTGAAGCACTGATTGAAATGAGCATGGGGGAGGGGGGAGTTGTTTGCCGATTAAAAATGGGAGCCTCACTCCCCTCTGTCTCCTAACCGAACTCTCACTAGGCTCATCCCTCAACCCCAACTACTCTGTCTATACCCCTCATGATTTTGTAGACCTGCATCAAATCTCCCCCAAATCTTCTGCGTTCCAAGGAACAAAGTCGTCACCTATTCAATCTTCCCTTATAAATCAGGTCCTCCAATCGCAGCAACATCCTTGTAAATTTTCGTTGTACTCTTTCAACCTTATTTACATCTTTCCTGTGGGTAGGTGACATCAACTGCAAACATACTCCAAATTAGGCCTCATAACTGTCTTATATCATGTAGTCTCCTGTACTGAATACTTTAACTTATGAAGCCCAGTGTGCCAAAGGTTTCTTTACTACCTTATCTAGGTGTGCTACCACTTTCAATGAATTATGGACCCATATTCCCGGATGCCTTTGTCCTACCGCACCCTTCAGTGCCGAACCCTTCATTGTGTAAGTCCCACCCTGGTTGATCCTACTGAAGCGTAACAGCTCACAAGCCTGCATTAAACTCCATCTGCCATTATCAGACATTTTTACACCTGGCGCAGATCCCGCTGTAAGCTCCGATAGTCTTTCTCGCTGTCAAATACACCCCGAACCTTGGTGTCATCCGCAAATTTGCTGATCCGGATAATCTAATTATCATCGAGATCAATGATATAGATGACAAACAACAACGGATATCAGCACCGATCCCTCTGGAAATCCACAAGTCGCGGGTCAGAGAGGCAACCATCTGCTACCACTATCTGCCTTCCTCCTCTATGCTAATGTCTACTCCCATTTACTAAGTCAAATTGAATGCCAAGAGAATGAAATTTATTGGTCAACACCCTATGCGGGACCTTGCTAAATGTCTTGCTAAAGTCCATGTAGGCAATATCTAGAGCCTTGCATTCATCAACTTTCCTGGTAACATTCCTTGTAACCTCTTTGAAAAACTCAATAGATTGTCTAGAACACACAAAGTCATGTTGGATATCCGTAATCAGTCCTGTTTATTTAAATACTCCTATATCCAGTCCTTCCAATGTCTTCAGACAACTGATGTCAAGTGCACCGGCCTATAATTTCCTGGTTTAATTTTGGAGCCTTTTTTAAATAGTTGATCAAAATTAGCTATCCTCCGGTCCTCTGGTAGCTCTCCTGTCTTTGAGCATAATTTAAACATAACGGTTACATCCTTGCAATTTCTGCATCCACCTACATCGTGGTTGAAGGACTGAACTTCTCACTCACTGGGAATTTATACACTCGAGGTTGCCCAATTTGCCCAAAACACTTACTCATCCGTAATTTGTATAACATCCGTGGCCTCACTTCTCCTTTGTCTCACTTCTATAGATTATTTTCACGAGTAAACACAGAAGCAAAAATCCACTGAAGAACTCCTCTATCTGTTTTGGCTCCATGCGTACATTGGCATTCTGATAATCCAGACAATCAATTGTGTCCCCTGAAATCCTTTTGCTTTTAAAACATCTGTATGATCCCTCACCTTGTCTGTTAGGACAACGTCATGCCACCCTATAACCTTCCTGGTTTCTTTCCTCAATCTTATCTTGCATTTTCTCAACTCCATAAGTACCTGAATTTTTTCCTACCTGCCTGCACCGGTTATGCATCTATTTTTTTTTTCTAAACACAAAGTACACTGCAGATGCTGTGGTCAATCAAGACGTACAAACAAGCTGGATGAACTCAGCAGGTCGGGCATCATCCATTGAAATGAGCGGTCAACGTTTCGGGTTGGGATCCTTCATCAGGACTAAAGCGGGAGAGGGTAGGGGCCCTTTAAAGAAGGTGGGGGAGGGTGGAAAACCAATCAGAGGAAGGATCGAATTCTTGAACATCGAATTCTCCAACTTCCAGTAATTCCCTCCCTCTCTCTTCCCCAACCCACCTTCACTCTGTCTCCTCTTCAAGCTGCCCATCACCTCTCATGACTCTGCCTCCTTCTACTACCCATAGTGCTTTCCCCTTAGATCCCTTCTTCACCTCTCCTGCCTATCCCCTCCCTGCTCCCCCTCCCGCACTCTTTAATCTTTCCTCTGATTGGTTTTCCACCCTCCCCCCACCTTCTTTATAGGGCCCCTGCCCCCTCCTTCTTTAATGCTGACAAAGGGTCTCAACCCGAAACGTTGACTGCTCCTTTCAACGGATGCTGCCCAACCTGCTGAGTTCATCCAGCTTTTTTGTACGTATTTTTTTTCTATACCAGGTCCTCAATACCACGGAGTAGAGCCATCGTTCTCCATACTTCCTTTGAATCTGATGGCATTGTGATCACCAGATGTAAACAGTTTCCCTACACAAACTTCTGTTACGTCTGTCCTGTCTCAGTCCCTAATGGGAGATCAAGTGTCACACTTGAGTCTTTGGGACTTCAATGTACTGATTACTGAAACTTTTCTGAGGACATTTGTCAACTACATGAGTACATCTACAGTATGAGAGTTCCAGTCCGTATGTGGAAGGTTAAAATCAAATTATAACAAATTATGTTTCTTGCAATATTCTCTGGCGTGTACTAATTTGTTCCTCTAAATACCGCAGACGCTTGGGTGGTCTATAAGACAGACCCACTAATATGTTCAAACAAATTTTATTTATCCGATCTAACTATAAAGCCTCACTAGATGAGTTCTCCCATCTGCCTTTACTGCACACTGCCGTGACAGTTTCCCTGAGTAGTGAAACCACCCCTACCCCTTTAATCCCTCACGCTCTGTCATGTCTAAAACAACGGAACCCCAGAATATTGAGCTGCCAGTTCTCTGCAAGCCAGTCTCAATAATGGTGACAAAATCATAATGCCATCTGTTGATCCATGACCTAAGCTCATTTGCCTTTCCTTCAATACAATACATCCCGGGAATACATTCAATACATCGGTAAGACCAATGGTCTAATTGTGGACTTCTGATTGGGTAAGATGAGGTCACACACACACCAATCGTCATTAATCAGTCAGCAGTGGAAAGTGTGAGCAACTTCATGTTCCTGTGTGTCAGCATCTCTGAGGATCTATCCAGGGCCCAGCATATCGATGCAGTTACAAAGAATGCACGGCAGACGTTATATTTCATTAGGAGATTGACGAGATTATGGATGTGACCAAAGACTCACAGATTGCTACAGCTGTACCGTAAAAATAGTTCAAACTGGCTGCACATCGCTTGACATGGTGGGGTGGGGGAAGTGGTGAAGCTACTGCACAGGAGCGAAATACTCTGAGGAAAGTTGTCAATTCAGTCAGCTCCATCATGGGCGGTAGCCTCAGGAGCATCCAGGACATCGTCATGGAGCGATGCCTCAAAACGGCGGCATCAGTCATTAGGGATCTGCTTCACCATGGAGATGCCCTCTTCTCATTGGTATCACCAGGAAGGTGGTACAGGAGATTGAGGGCACACACTCAACTAGTCAGGAACCGCTCCCTTCCCTCTGTCATCCCATTTCTGAATTGACATGGAACCCATGAACCTACTTCACTGAATTCATTTTTGCAATACTTATTTAATTTAACTTTCAGTAACAGATACTTATTACAGTTCTTTTTTTCTATTATTAGAAGCAGTGTTGGCTAAACAGCTTTTCTCACATTTGATTTGGTATCGTAACCCCTGATTCGGGAACTGTTTTTAACCTTGACATAAACTGTGGAGTATCACAACCGTGCAGACAGGATAATGCAAGAACACAAATACCACGACCGACAGAAGAGACTTGAAACAGAGCGAATAACTTCTTGCAATACACACAACATGCAGGAGGAACTCAGCGGGCCAGGCAACATCTAGGAAAGGAGTCGTATCGAAGAGTTTCGGCCCAAAACGTCGACTGTTCACTCTTTCCCTAGATGCTGTCTGGCCTGCTGAGTTTCTCCAACATTTCGTGTGTGTTGCTCCGGCATCTGCAAAGTTTCTCTTGTTTGCAAGTAACTTCTTGATCACTAATCCAAAACACAGGTAGCGTGTCGATTGGAAATAAAGATCAGAAATAAATATCAGAAGCTGAATTATTCTCAACTTAATTCGCTAAGAATGTTCAGTCTCCGTGTGGGTAGATTCTAACTTTACAGAAGACAGTCAGGCGAGGGTCATTTAGTAGCTACCGGGGAGGGGAATGTGGGGGGGGGGGGTGGGGTTGCTAATATGTGAAAACTCACAGCGCGATTCTCTGTGTCCACAGGGCGAATTTCAACATACAGACAACCCTCAGAGCAGGGAGCGTCTTCTCTGCTGAAACCAAATAAGCCAGTTCGGCTTTCTGCGCTCACCCTCAACTGTGAACAAAGCTAATTTAACACTGTACTTAAATATTCATGTTACAGGGGAAAAACAAAAAAAAACACCGATCATAAAGAAAACGAAGTTCACCAGTGTCTGCAATCTGAATGTCGACGTTAGAATTGCGATCAGACTTTGAGAGCTTATACATATATCTGTTTTATATATATATATATACCTGTTATAGATACACTATTTAATTAAATAAATATATCTGTGGCATTGTCCTCTGCGACGTTCCGAACGGCAAAATCTTACAGTAGCTCTGTATTCCGAATAGTTTTTCGTGTGTATGTGAGTGACAGGGAGAGAGAGGGGTGAAAGGGAAAAGAGGGAGAGAGATGATTTCCCTGCCCCGTGGCGACATTCCGCATATCGTTGTCGGTGCGAAAGGCTTTTCTGCCGCGACGGAGTCGAAAACAACTGGAGAATGTTTGCAATTGAAGTCAATCATTTCTTTTAATCCATTTGGTCAATAATTCGTTAACTTGAAAATGTTAGAGTTCCCTTCTCCCGCTGAATTCCCTCCCGATCTCGACAGAAGCCGAATCCCGTTGTAAACGTTCCCTGATTCTGGACAATTGGAGACAACACAAACTGTGATGTTGAAACCGGAGGGAGTTCAGTGCGGTCCCGGGTGAACGGTGTGCTCATCGTGCGCGGAGATTCCAGTCTGAGCCGCTACACCCGAGATCATTTGGTTATATACTGTCTGTCGCTCATTACAAAAACAATCGCTCTCCACCCACCCGCCCCTCCCCGTTGTGCTCTGCTCCCATCCACCCCCTCTACTTTTCCTCCCGCCCTCCCCTCTCCCCGCTCTCTCTTCCCCATGTACCCCCCGTTCTCTCCTCCCCCTCCCGCTCTCTCCTCATCGCATGCTCTCTCCTCCCCGCTAGACTCTCCTTCCCCTTTCCCTACTCTCCCCTTCCTTCTTTCCCCAAACCCTTCCCCGCTCTCTCGCGCCTTCACCCCTCTTCTTCTCTTTCCTGTCCAGGTACTGCCTGTCTATCCCCTTCGCACCCCTCTTCTCTTTCCCCACTTTCTATCCGCCCCTCCGGGTGAGGTGGGTGTGAGAGTCCCAGGCTGCGGATTTGATCCAGGCCGGGTTCTGGGATGGTCTGAACTCCGCCCTTTGTGTAAGAAAGTCTGCCTGACATGGATAGAGTTTCAGCTCAAACCTCCCTCGCCTGTTCAGGTACAGGGAGGCGCATTTCTACTGAAATTAAAGCAAACACGTTCGACTATATATTTCCACTAACTGGAAAAAAACTGGGAGAGATGTTTGCATTTCCATCCGGACAACTATTGTCACAAGAACCCTCCTCGCCCAGGGTTTCATTCCACACCCCACCGGAAATACTTGTCGAATTTATTTCTCTTAAAAGTCATTTATTCCAAATGGGCAGAAGTTTTACCGAGGGAGGGAGTGATACTCTCACTGAAAATTGTCACATACGTTAAAATGGTCGACAGGGAGGGAAGGACGCACTGATTGAAATGAGCATGGGGGAGGGGGGAGTTGTTTGTCGATTAAAAATGGGAGCCTCACTCCCCACTGTCTTCTAACCTAACTCTCACTAGGCTCATCCCTCAACCCCAACTACTCTGTCTATACCCCTCATGATTTTGTAGACCTGCATCAAATCTCCACCAAATCTTCTGCGTTCCAAGGAACAAAGTCGTCACCTATTCAATCTTCCCTTATAAATCAGGTCCTCCAATCGCAGCAACATCCTTGTAAATTTTCGTTGTACTCTTTCAAACTTATTTACATCTTTCCTGTGGGTAGGTGACATCAACTGCAAACATACTCCAAATTAGGCCTCATAACTGTCTTATATCATGCAGTCTCCTGTACTGAATACTTTAACTTATGAAGGCCAGTGTGCCAAAGGTTTCTTTACTACCTTATCTAGGTGTGCTGCCACTTTCAATGAATTATGGACCCGTATTCCCGGATGCCTTTGTCCTACCGCACCCTTCAGTGCCGAACCCTTCATTGTGTAAGTCCCACCCTGGTTGATCCTACTGAAGCGTAACAGCTCACAAGCCTGCATTAAACTCCATCTGCCATTATCAGACATTTTTACACCTGGCGCAGATCCCGCTGTAAGCTCCGATAGTCTTTCTCGCTGTCAAATACACCCCGAACCTTGGTGTCATCCGCAAATTTGCTGATCCGGATAATCTAATTATCATCGAGTTCATTGATATAGATGACAAACAACAACGGATATCAGCACCGATCCCTCTGGAAATCCACAAGTCGCGGGTCAGAGAGGCAACCATCTGCTACCACTATCTGCCTTCCTCCTCTATGCTAATGTCTACTCCCATTTACTAAGTCAAATTGAATGCCAAGAGAATGAAATTTATTGGTCAACACCCTATGCGGGACCTTGCCAAATGTCTTGCTAAAGTCCATGTAGGCAATATCTAGAGCCTTGCATTCATCAACTTTCCTGGTAACATTCCTTGTAACCTCTTCGAAAAACTCAATAGATTGTCTAGAACACACAAAGTCATGTTGGATATCCGTAATCAGTCCTGTTTACTTAAATACTCCTATATCCAGTCCTTCCAATGTCTTCAGACAACTGATGTCAAGTGCACCGGCCTATAATTTCCTGGTTTAATTTTGGAGCCTTTTTTAAACAGTGGATCAAATTTAGCTATCCTCCGATCCTCTGGTAGCTCTCTTGTCTTTGAGCATAATTTAAACATAACGGTTACATCTTTGCAATTTCTGCATCCACCTACATCGGGGTCCAAGGACTGAACTTCTCAGTCACTGGGGATTTATACACTCGAAGTTGTCCAATTTGCCCAAAACACTTACTCATCCGTAATTTGTATAACATCCGTGGCCTCACTTCTCCTTTGCCTCACTTATATAGATTATTTTCACGAGTGAACACAGAAGCAAAAATCCACTTAAGAACTCCTCTATCTGTTTTGGCTCCATGCGTACATTGACACTCTGATAATCCAGACAATCAATTGTGTCCCCTGAAATCCTTTTGCTTTTAAAACATCTGTATGATCCCTCACCTTGTCTGTTAAGACAACCTTATGCCACCCTATAGCCTTCCTGGTTTCTTTCCTCAATCCTATCTTGCATTTTCTCAACTCCATAAGTACCTCAATCTTTTCCTACCTGCCTGCACCGGTTATGCATCTATTTTTTTTTTCTAAACACAAAGTACACTGCAGATGCTGTGGTCAAATCAAGACGTACAAACAAGCTGGATGAACTCAGCAGGTCGGGAATCATCCATTGAAATGAGCGGTCAACGTTTCGGGTCGAGACCCTTCATCAGGACTAAAGAGGGAGGGGGTAGGTCCCCTATAAAGAAGGTGGGGGGAGGGTGGGAAGCCAATCAGAGGAAAGATCAAAGGGTGCGGGAGGGGAAGCAGGGAGGGGATAGGCAGGAGAGGTGAAGAAGGGATCTAAGGGGAAAGCACTATGGGTAGTAGAAGGAGGCAGAGTCATGAGAGGTGATAGGCAGCTAGAAGAGGAGACAGAGTGAAGGTGGAATGGGGGAAGGGAGAGAGAGGGAATTACTGGAAGTTGGAGAATTCGATGTTCAAGAATTCGATCCTTCCTCTGATTGGTTTTCCACCATCCCCCCACCTTCTTTATAGGGCCCCTGCCCCCTCCTTCTTTAGTGCTGACAAAGGGTCTCAACCCGAAACGTTGACTGCTCCATTCAACGGATGCTGCCCAACCTGCTGAGTTCATCCAGCTTGTTTGTACGTATTTTTTTCTATACCAGGGCCTCGATACCACGGAGCAGAGCTATCGTTCTCCATACTTCCTTTGAATCTGATGACATTGTGATCACCAGATGCAAACAGTTTCCCTACACAAACTTCAGTTACGTCTATCCTGTCTCAGTCCCTCATGGGAGACCAAGTGTCACACTTCCGTCTTTGGGACTTCAATGCACTGATTAATGAAACTTTCCTGAGGACATTTGTCAACTACATGAGTACATCTACAGTATGAGAGTTCCAGTCCGTATGTGGAAGGTTAAAATCAAATTATAACAAATTATGTTTCTTGCAATATTCTCTGTCGTGTACTAATTTGTTCCTCTAAATACCGCAGACGCTTGGGTGGTCTATAAGTCAGACCCATTAATATGTTCAAACAAATTTTATTTATCCGATCTACCTATAAAGCCTCACTAGATGAGTTCTCCCATCTGCCTTTACTGCACACTGCCGGGACAGTTTCCCTGAGTAGTGAAACCACCCCTACCCCTTTAATCCCTCACGCTCTGTCATGTCTAAAACAACGGAACCCCAGAATATTGAGCTGCCAGTTCTCTGCAAGCCAGTCTCAATAAAGGTGACAATATCATAATGCCATCTGTTGATCCATGATCTAAGCTCATCTGCCTTTCCTTCAATACAATATATCCTGGGAATACATTCAATACATCGGTAAGACAAATGGTCTAATTGTGGACTTCTGATTGGGTAAGATGAGGTCACACACACACACCAATCGTCATTGATCAGTCAGCAGTTGAAAGAGTGAGCAACTTCATGTTCCTGTGTGTCAGCATCTCTGAGGATCTATCCAGGGCCCAGCGTACCGATGCAGTTACCAAGAATGCATGGCAGCCATTACATTTCATTCGGAGTTTGACGAAATTATGGATGTGAAGAAAGACTCACAGATTGCTACAGCTGTACCGTAAAAACTGTTCCAACTGTCTGCACATCGCTTGACATGGTGGGGTGGGGGATGTGGTGAAGCTACTGCAGAGGATCGAAATACTCTCAGCAATGTTGTCAGTTCAGTCAGCTCCATCATGGGCAGTAGCCTCCGTAGCATCCAGGACATCGTCATGGAGCGATGCCTCAAAACGGCGGCATCAGTCATTAGGGATCTGCTTCACCAAGGAGATGCCCTCTTCTCATTGGTATCACCAGGAAGGTGGTACAGGAGACTGAGGGCACACACTCAACTAGTCAGGAACCGCTTCCTTCCCTCTGCCATCCAATTTCTGAATTGACATGGAACCCACGAGCCTACTTCACTGAATTCATTTTTGCAATACTTATTTAATTTAACTTTCAGTAACAGATACTTATTACAGTTCTTTTTTCTATTATTAGAAGCCGTGTTGGCTAAACAGTTTTTCTCACGCTTGCTTTGGAATCGTAACCCATGATTCGGGAACTGTTTTTAACCTTGACATAAACTGTGGAGAATCACAACCGTGCAGACAGGATAATGCAAGAACACAAATACCACGACCGACAGAAGAGACTTGAAATAGAGCGAATAACTTCTTGCAATACACACAAAATGCCGGAGGAACTCAGCAGGCCAGGCAACATCTAGGAAAGGAGTCGTATCGAAGAGTTTCGGCCCGATTTAATTAAATAAATATATCTGTGGCATTGTCCTCTGCGACGTTCCGAACGGCAAAATCTTACAGTAGCTCTGTATTCCGAATAGTTTTTCGTGTGTATGTGAATGACAGGGAGTGAGAGGGGTGAGAGGGAGAAGAGGGAGAGAGATGATTTCCCTGCCCCGTGGGGACATTTCGCATATCATTGTCGGTGCGAAAGGCTTTTCTGCAGCGACGGAGTCGAAAACAACTGGAGAATGTTTGCAATTGAAGTCAATCATTTCTTTTAATCCATTTGGTCAATAATTCGTTAACTTGAAAATTTCAGAGTTCCCTTCTCCCACTGAATTCCCTCCCGATCTCGACAGAAGCCGAACCCCGTTGTAAAAATTCCCTGATTCTGGAGAATCGGAGACAACACTTACTGTGATGTTGAAACCGGACGGAGTTCAGTGCCGTCCCGGGTGAACGGTGTGCTCACCGTGCACGGAGATTTCAGTCTGAGCCGCTACACCCCAGATCATTTGGTTATATACTGTCTGTCGCTCATTACAAAAACACTCGCTCTCCTCCCACCCGCCCCTCCCCGTTGTGCTCTCCACCCAACCACCCCCTCTACTTTGCCTCCCGCCCTCTCCTCTCCCCGCTCTCCTTCCCCACGTGCCCTCGTTCTCTCCTCCCCCTCCCGCTCTCTCCTCACCCCATGCTCTCTCCTCCCCGCTAGACTCTCCTTCCCCTTTCCCTACTCTCCCCTTCCTTCTTTCCCCACACCCTTCCCCGCTCTCTCGCGCCTTCACCCCTCGTCTTCTCTTTCCTGTCCAGGTACCGCCTGTCTATCCCCTTCGCACCCCTCTTCTCTTTCCCCACTTTCTATCCGCCCCTCCGTGTGGGAGGGAGGGGAAGAGTAGGGAGTGGGACGGCAGGGGGAAATAGTAGAGCAACTTTTGCAGGGAGATGGTGCGTAGCAGAGGGAGATGGAGGTAGAGAGGGTGGTGTTGAGAGAGGGGGAGTGCGGAGAGGGGGGATGCGCAGGGAGGGGCGTCTGCGCGGGGAGAGGGGTGCTGAGAGGGGGGTGTTGCGAGAGGGTGGAGGGAGGGGGTGTGTGCTGAGAGAGGGGGGTGCTCGGAGAGAGAGGGGTGCTAGGAGAGAGGAGGTGTGCTTGGGGAGAGGGGTGCTGAGAAGGGGTGTGTGCTGAGAGGGGAGTGTTGAGAGAGGGTGGAGGGAGGGGTAGGGCGTTGAGAGAGGGGGTGTGTGCTGAGAGAGGGGTGTGCGTGGGGAGGGGGGTGCTGAGGGGGTGCTGAGAGGGGAGTGTTGAGAGAGGGGTGGGGTGTTGAGAGAGGGCGTGTGTGCTGAGAGAGGGGGTGTGCGTGGGGAGAGGGGGTGTGCGTGGGGACGGGGGTGCTGAGAGGGGGTTGTTGAGATTTGTTCCCAGGGTGAGGATTTTCACTTCAGGACATCAGAGATGTTCATCTTCAAAAAATGTCGTTTCCCGTCCTCTACCACTGATGCTGCTCTCACCCGAATCTCCTCAATGTCCTTCTACCTTAACAGTGATAGTGTTCCTCTTGTCATAAACTACCACCCAGTCAGGTTCTGCATCAACACAACATTCTCCACAACTTCGGTCATCTCCAAAGGGATCCTACCACCAAACACATCTTCAACTCCTCCATCACTCCCCGCCCCCACACACACACTCTGCTTTCTGCAGGGACCCTTCTCCACTAATCTGCCTCCTGGCACTTATCTCTGTTGGCGGCCAGAATGCTACACCTGCCAGTCCTTCCAAGAGAGGCAACACTTCACCTGCAAATCTGTTGGACTGAAAGATTGCAAATGTCACTCCGCTCTTTAACAAGCGAGGATCGTAAAAGAAAGGAAATTATCGGCCAGTTATCCTTATGTTAGTGGTTGGGAAGGAGTTGGAGTCTATTATTAAGAATGCGGTTTTGGGGTACTTGGAGACTAATGATAAAATAAGTCAAAGTCACCATGGTTTCTGTGAAGGGAAATCTTGCCCGATAGATCTACTAGAGTTCTTTGAGGAAGTAACAAGCAAGGTGGACAAAGGGGAGACAGTGGATGTAATTTGCTTACATTTTCAGAAGACGTTCGGCAAGGTGCCACACATGAGGCTGCTTAACCAGCTAAAATCCTATGGCATTACTGGAATAGTGGATTGGTTGACAGGCAGAAGGCTGTCAGTGGGAATAAAAGAGGCCTTTTCTCATTGGCTGCCGGTGACTAGTGGTGATCCTCAGGGTTCAGTATTGGGACCACAGATCTTCACATTATTTTTCAATGATTTAGATAATGGAATTGATGGCTTTGTAGCAAAGTTTGTGGCTGATACGAAGATAGGTGGAGCAATAGGTAGTGCGGATGAAGCAATGACTCAGACAAATTGGAATAATGGACAAAAAGTGTAAAAGGGAATACAGTGTTGGGAAATGTATGATAACGCATTTTGGTAAAAGGAACAATAGTGCAGACTATCATCTAGATGGGGAGAAGGTTCAAACATCACAAGTGCAGAAAAGATCATGAGTACTCGTGCAAGGTTAATTTCCTTGAAGGTTAATTTAAAGGTTGAGTCTGTAGTGAAGAAGGAAAGTGTAATGTTGTCC
Source organism: Hemitrygon akajei (assembly GCF_048418815.1). NCBI lineage: Eukaryota > Metazoa > Chordata > Chondrichthyes > Myliobatiformes > Dasyatidae > Hemitrygon > Hemitrygon akajei. The sequence continues at coordinate 979,621 of NW_027332025.1, read as the reverse complement.
TTTATTTCAAAGGGAATAGAATATCTAAGCAAAGAGAAAATTCTGAGTCTGTATGAGACACTAATCAGGCCATACTTTCAGTATTGTCAACAGATTTGGGTCCGAAATCTCAGAAACAATGTGTTGTCATTGTTGAGTGACCGCAGGAGGTTCATGAGGATGATTCCAGCAAAGAAGAGGTTCACATATGAAGAGCATGTGGCAGCTTTGAGCCTGTACTGACTGGAATTAGAAGAATGCTGGGGGATCTCATTGAGACCTACTGAATGTTGAAAAGACCGGCGAGGGTAGATGTGGAGAGGATGGTGGGTGTATCCAAACCTGGAGGGTGCAGCCTCAAAATTGAGGGGTAACTGTTTTGAAAAGATGAAAGAAGGTTTTTTCTTTATACAGAGAGTAGTGAATCTGTGGAATGCTCTGCCACAGACTGTAGTGCAGGTGAAGTCTGTGGGTATATTTAAGGCAGAAGTTGATAGTCTCCTGATCGGTCAGGGCATCAAAGGATATGGTGAGAAGGCAGATGTACGGGGTTGAGTGGGATCAGGGGTCAGCCATGATGGGATGGCGGAGCTGAATCGATAGGCTGAATTCTGCTCCAAGTCATATGGTCTGGTGAATGTCACAACCTGATTTTTTTAAAGAATCATGAAATAATTTTTAGAGACAGCTGTAGATAATGTAGATAATGTGAGTCTGAAGGAAAAAGTAGTAAAATTCTGGAAATTCACAACAAGCAGGTAATTGGTAACATTGCAGTTTCGAGACCATTGGTACTGTTCTTTATATCAGTTTTCAGATTCACTGACCTTCCCTGCAGCAGAAATAGTTAAGCTGAATAGTAATGTGAATGCTTTCACATCGGAATGAGAGTGAAATGTTGTACCGGTTGGATTTCATTTTCGCAGAGTGACCATTCACTGGAATGTGGAATGTGCAAGGCCAGACAGCCGCTTACACCAGACCCTGCTGAAACTCCGGGTGTGGAATACAGAGACCAAAAGCTGTAATTTCACCCTGGATTTTCTCAGTGACTTGTGATTAGCCACGTCTAACAATCTTTGCACTGTGGATGAGTAAACAGTTAGTCTAATTTTTCCGACCAGTCACAGCACCTCTCTCACTCATCCATACCTCCTCACTGCCGTTCTCTCTCACAGAAACAAAGAAAGTCAACAGCACAATACAGGCCCTTCAGCCCACAAAGCTGTGTCGAACATGTCCTTACTTTAGAAATCACCTAGGGTTACGACTGTTTACTATTTCCCCTTTATGCTGCCTGTCTCCGAGGTTCCTCCAGCATTTTGTGTCTGTGTTGCTTGGATTTCCAGCATCCACAGATTTTCTCCTGTTTTTTGATAAAAACAAAAGCGGGGTCACGTAAAATAGCAAGAAAACAGAGGGAAGCTGGAACATTGGAAAGCTTTTACATAACCAAAAAAAAAAGACACACAGGAGAGACAAGATGAATATTTAAGGTAAGTGAGCCAATAATATCAAGAGCTGTTCATATATATAAATAGTAAAAGACAGGCAAGTTGAGTGGGTTTCAGTGAGATGTGCCGCCCCACCACCCGCATTCAATAAACTTAGGTCAGTGCAGGAGTACAGGCCCAAGGATGGCAAACGATTCTCATAACTTAACCCCTTCATTCCCGGAATCAGCATCTTGAACATCCTCTGGACTCTCTCCAACGACAGCACACTTTTTCCGAGATATGGGTCCCAAATGCTTTAAGTGTGGCCTAATAGGGTCTTATAAACTACCGGCATTATCTCCTTGCTTATATCTTCCACTTTACTCTAAATCAATGCCAGCGTTACATTTGCCTTCTTTACACAGGCTCATCCTGTAAATTAACCTTCTGGGAGTCTTGCCCGAGGACTCATATTTCCCTCTGTACTTCTGTTGTTTGAACCTTCTCCCCAATCAGATAATAGTTCACTATTGTTCCTTTTGCCAAAAAGCACCATGGTACATTTCCCAATATTGTATTCCACCTGTCACATGTTTGCTCATTCTTTAAATTTGCCTGTGTCCTGCTGCAATCACATTGCTTTCTCAGCACTACCAATGCCTCCTCCTATCTTTCACAAATTTGTCCCATAGCCCGAACTTCGGACGGGGTCCACGTCCGGATTACCTCGGTTGTGTCAATCATAATTTTTCAACAGTGAAAACCAGGATCTAATTCTGACTTCGCTTGTTTTGTGTTTCTCCGATTCGTCCAACCACACAAGTTACTGGTAAAAGGAATCACATATCTATTATATCCACTTTCCAAACAGACCTGATCATCCGGGGAGACTGACGACACCAGCGGATCTCCAAAGAATTTCTTTACTCATTCAACCTTCTGGTTTTTAATGGAGATTCCTTCCGGACAGATCTTCTGGAATTTTTTGAACAAGTTACACGCAGGTTAGATTCAGGAGAATCGTTGGGTGTTGTGTTCTTGGAGTTTCAGAAGGTGCCTCTCGTGAGGCTGTATAACCAGTTAATATTCAATGGCGTAAAACCATGAGACCATAATTGTAGGAGTAGAATTAAACCATTTGTTACATCGAGTGTGCTTCGCCATTTCATCATGTCTGATCCAATTTTCCTTTCAGCTCCAGTCTTCTGTCTTCCACCCACACCCACTCATGTCCTGAACAATCAGGAATCTATCACACTGTGCATTAATTATACAGAAACGCTTGGACTCCACAGATCACTGTGGTAAGGAACTCCACTGATTCACCACTCTCTGGCTGAAGGAATTCTTCCTCAATTCCGATTTAAAAGGATTGCCTCCCGTAAAATCCTCTCCACTCCCACTCTATCAAGGCCTTTCACTATTCGATAGTTTTCAAAGAGGCCACTCTTAATTTTTCTGAATTCCAGTGAATACAGACCCATAACGATCAAACATTCTTCAGATGGCACGCCATCCAATCCTGGAATCATTTTCGTGTAACTGATTTGAACCATCTCTCCAGTCAAACACATCTAAGACAACGGGCCGTAAACTGCTCATAACACTCCAGGTGAGTGAGGCCTCACCAGTTCTTTATAAATTGTCCGCATTATCTTCTTGCTTTTATATTCTGGTTCTCTTGCAATCCACGTTCACATTGCACGCCTTCTTCACCGCAGACTCAACCTGCAAATTCCCCTTTATGGACTGTCACACAGGACCTCCCGGGTCTCTTTCCCCCTGAGATACTGTTTGTATTTTCTCTCCATTTAGAAAAGTATCAATGCTTTCATTTCTTCTACCAATGTGCATGACCAGAGACGGTACTACCTTCCATCTGGCATTTCTTTACCCATTCTCCTAATCTATGTCGGTGCTTCTGTCGCCGCTCTACTTACACAAAGCTCCCTGCCCATCCACCTGTCTTCATATCGCCTGCAAACATTGTAAGTAAAGGCGATGAATACAATCACTGAAAACATTGACATGAAACGTAAGAAGAATCAGTTCCAACATGGAGCCCTGTGGATCTCCACTCTTCACCGGCAATCATCGTTTCGCTTATTTGACAGTTTACCCAGGTTCATGAAAACTTAGTCGGCTGTGCACATTCACGTGCTGATTTAGCTCAGTCAATAAATACAAACTCCTTCTGTTACTAACTGATCGCTATTGCTGATGGGTAATACCTGTAACGCATTGTCTCAATTGTGAAAGCTACATCTGCATCATCCAAAAGTCAGCACGTAGTAGCATTAAACAATGAGGCCGACACAGCAATACTGATGTCAGTCTCCAGAACGCCTTGATAGTTCACAGGAATAGAGTGGCTGGAAAGTTCACACGAATTGAGAAGTAGGTGTGTGAGGTTTGCTCGTGCCTCAGGGTTTAGCAGCCGGAGCTGAGAGCAAAAGGAAATAAAAACGTGCAGCAGCAATAATACCATTGATAATAATTTACCTGTTTCAAAACAGGATATAAAATTGTAGCATCATGCATCCCACAGCTATTCGACACTCAGTGAGATAATCACAATATAATTACAGAAGAGCATAAAGTATGCCGTGAGGGTGTGAAAATATGTAAAGATAACTGATAATAGATTCTGTAATTCTAAATCAAGCCCGAATGAATATGTGAAAGGTTTCATGTTGTTATGTTGACTATAAAAATCATTCAATTCTGCCCCACACTAGAGAAACATGTCATTTGGACTGGACAACCAGAGAACATTAAACACAATGAAAGGTGCAATAGAGCGAGTAGAGCAGCAAGGTCCGATACTCCCGATGGATGGAAATGAGACAGATAAACTCCTGGGATATCAAAATGCAAACGAATTGGATCATAGTGTGACAAATGGAAATAAATCACTTCAGGGCTTAAAAAAATGTGCCAGAAAGAGCTCAATAGTGAAAATAGTGAGAACAAAGGCAACAAACAGATTTGCTGCAAATACATTATATATATTCTTCTCAAAACCAATCTGGAAAAATAGATGAAGAAAAATAACAACTGAAATGCAAATTTTAGAAAACACTACATACACTTGAGCGCACTTACCTCGGGCATAGGCGGAAGAGGAATGACAGACGTAATAAGTTTACACACTAGTCAGATTAAACTTCGAAAGATAACTTTTCATCAAGGAAGACAGGATTTAGTGAGCATGTGGAATTCTGATATGGATACCACACCATTAAACTTAAATGCAAGCACAATGTAGAAAAAATGACAAAATTATCACTTCGGAAGAAAGAGTTAACCAATGGAAGAACAGGACCCTCTGGGGAGGACATCCCCACGATCTGAACAGAGTCGATGTCGACAAGGAAACGTCGAAGGTTTGGCTCAGAGTTGGAGTCCTTTTCCCAGGAACGGGGCAACACAAGGTTTATGAGCTCTGAACCAATATAAAATACAGAAGAAAAGAACAACAAATTCAAGCCGACAAAGCAGAAACAATCGATCGCAGCACAGGATCCTGCAGCAGATTAACTCAGTTTGATCACTGATACAGGGGAAATCAGGTGGCAAGCGTCATTCACCAAGTTCTTGCTTTAAAGTGCTAACCCATAAAAGGCAGCGTACGTTACTACAAATAGAACCTGATTCAACAACAACTTATAGCCATTCCAGACACACACAACTTTCGTAAATCAAAATAAAATAAAAAAACACCGGCAATGTGCTGACTTAAAGGAGAAGATTGAAATGCTATTGCAAATGATCAGGGTATAAGAACATAAGACAAAACTGCAGGGTGAATTCTATCATGTGGTAGAATTTACCAGAGGATGGTAATAGGTAGTGGCCTCTCTAACTGGAGGTCTGCAGTTACAGGTGTACCACAGTACTTCCGTTCATTGCACAACACCGAATCGACAACAGCTGATCCCGCAGTTCGCTCAACCAGAGCTGGTCGAAAAGCCATCTCGGAGGCATTCCGGAAATCCCCCCTGTTTGGATCTGGCACCAACCTCATTTTCCCAATCTACCTGTATATTGAAATCGCTCATGATGATCGGAACATTGCCCGCTTGGCATGCATTTTCTATCTCCCGTTGTCATTTGCAAACCACATTGTACTCTGGTCTGGACGTCTGTATATAACTCCCATCAGGGTCTTTTCTTTATTTTCGCAGTTTGTTAATTCCACCCACAATGATTCAACACCTTTCAACACTACGTCACCTATTTTTTTATGATTTGATTTCATTTTGTTTTTACCAACAGTGCCACACCAACCCCTCAGCCTATCTGCCTGTCCTCCAAATACAATGTGAACCCTGGGACGTTAAGCTCCCAGTTAAAATCTTCTCTCAGCCACTGTTCAGTGATGCCCACAACTCCTTACATGCCGATCTGTAGCTGTGCTACAAGTTCATCTCCCTTATTCCAAATACTGTGCGCGTTCAAGTATAACATCTTTCGTCCTGCATTCACCCTTTTCGATTTTGTCCACCTTTTGCATTGCAACGTCCTATTGATTGCAATTTTCCCTCTGATCAGCGTCTCTTTCTTAAGACGTCTGTCTACCCACTGGCTCTGTAATGCGACCAGTTCATCATCTGCACGATCAATTTGGTTCCAATCCTCCGCCAGATTAGCTTAGACCCTCCCGAACAGACATTGTCTAGTATACATTGTCCAATAGTAATATTCACAACTGGTCTCATCCCAATGACACCATGCATTAGTATTAAAGAATTAGACTTACACAGCAATAGACTTGTAAATCTCCAGAAAGCCACAATACTAAGCAACTCCAGAATAAGTGTCCTCGGCTATGCACATACAGCAAGTTGGACCAGCTTGAGCTGAAAAAAAAACTAAATAAAAATCAGAATGAAAGAGTTCATTATGCTTGAGATAGACGGGGTTGGTAATGCTGATTAACTCCCAGTACATAAAAATTTTCTCAATGGTGTTTCTCTCAAGCAACCTCTGAGTTGTGTACACCGTCTAAACAAGCCCAGCTCCTGGCCTTCACGTGAGGTTTAACTACTGATCCCGGTGGAACCATTTCTATTGACAGGATGAGGAGCAAAGGTGGCTCACCATGGTTTCGGACGGATGGGGCTTGTCAGCCGGGGTTGGCACTCATCACATGATGGAAAATTCTGTTCTCAAACCTACGACTAAACCCAGTCCTGGGGAAAGCCTCGGTGGCAAACTACGAGGAAAAGTCTGGAGTAACAGCTACGGGGCAACAACGTGCTCTGCGTGTCCTGTTGCAATGGCTTTGCATATTGGCTTGTGTATCAGGGAGACAACTCGGTCGCATCATCCATGGTTCACACTGGCCAGCGGAGGGAGTCAATAATAATGCAAAACCGTAAGTAAGTAAGTAAATTAATGAGTGAATGAATGAATAAATAGATAGATAGATAGATAGATAGATAGATAGATAGATAGATAGATAGATAGATAGATAGATAGAGAGAGAGAGAGATAGATATAGAAAATTAGACAGAAAAATAGAAAACTTGATAGATGAATACATCACATCAATATTACGTGAACATGACTTTCAGAGCCATTGAAAGTGTTTCCATGGTTGTGGAATCTGTTCAGTTTTGCGATGAGTGAAGTAATCCACGTTGTTCCAGGTGCGTGATGGTCGGAGTGAAGAACTGTTCCTAAACTTGGTCTTGTGTCTTTTTCCGATGGCAGCCGGGGTAAAAGAGAATCACCTGGAAGGTGGGCGCTCCTGATTATGCCTTCCGCTTCCTTGTGACGTCACACGTTGTAGATGTGTCGCTGGTTTCCTGTGTTTTCACCTGTCGGGTGTGTGGGGCTTTTCCTGTGATGGGATGGGATGCATCCACTACCTTGTGTAGGTGTTGCCGTTCTGCGGCATTGGTGTTCCCATACCGGGCCGCCATGCAACCGGATCAATACTGCACTCAGTGCGGAGATTTATAGCGCAGTACAAGCCCAGATTAGCAAACCAGAATCAGAATCAGGTTTATTATCACCGGCATGTGACGTGAAATCTGTTAACTTAACAGCAGCAGTTCAATATAATACATAATCTAGCAGAGATAATAATAAAAATAATAAATAAATTACAACATAATAATAAACAAGTGAAAGGATCATCAAAAATTTGTTAAAAAAGAACAGAAATATTGTATATTAAAAGGTGAGGTAGTGTCCAAAGCTTTCAAAGTCTATTTAGGAATCGGATGGCAGAGGGGAAGAAGCTGTTCCTGAATCGCTGAGTGTGTGCCTTCAGGCTTCTGTATCTCCTCCCTGCAGGTAACAGTGAGAAAAGGGCATGCCCTGGGTGCTGGAGGTCTTTAATAATGGACGCTGCCTTTCTGAGACACCGCTCCCTAAAGATGTCCTGGATACTTTGTAGGCTAGTACACAAGATGGAGCTGACTAGATTTACAACCTCCTGCAGCTTCTTACGGTCCTGTGCAGAAGCCCCTCCACACCAGACAGTGATGCAGCCTGTCATGCCAAATCGCTGCAAACTCCTAATAAAGTACAGCCGCTGTCTTGCCTTTTTAATGACTACATCAATATGCTGGGACCAGGTTTGATCCTCAAATATCTTGGCACCCAGGAACTTAAAGCTGCTCACTCTTTCTACATCTGATCTCTCTATGATGATTGGTGCGCTTTCCCTCGTCTTACGGTTCATTATTGTAAAACTCAAAATCAAATTTCAACATGCTTTCATTCTCACAATCTGCCGGCGTGTTGGTTCCACCGCATTTGGGTCTCCCGAGGTCTGTCACGGGTCAGGTGTCTGAGAACTGGATGGTTGCAAATGAATTCTGTTACTTAAGAAAGTTTCTGGGACTAAGTCCTTGAACGCGGCGTCAGAAGTGGGTACATTATTAGCAAATATTCAACGAGATCAAAGATGTAGATATTTGGTTAGACCGGGTCTGAATAGGTCTCTGCGTGTTAAGTCATGCCTCACCAATCTTACAAGGTTTTTCGCGGAGTTGACCAGGAAAGCTGATGAAGGAATTGCGGTGGTGTATGTCCGCCTAGATTTTAGAAAAAGCCTTTGTCAATTCCGGCCTGAGAGGTTGGTCCGGAGTGTTCCGTCTTTTGGCACTGTGGAAGCGGTAGTAAATTTGATGCAACATTGGCTTACAACAGGGGTTCCCTTTCTTGTATCCAATGACACCTCGGTTAATCGTAGGGCTCCATGCAATAAAACTATTGGATTCCTAGAGACAGAATCCAGAGGGTGGTAGTAGGTAGTGGCCTCTCTAACTGGAGGCCTGTAGTTACTGGTGTACCGCAGGTGCTGCTCTGGGTCCATTGTTGTGTGTTATATAGATCAACAATCTGACCGACAGTCTGATAAATTCACACTGCAGATTTGCGAATGATCCCAAAATTGGATGAGTGGTAGACACGAGAGTGGCTGATAGTCTTGAATACAGGTCAGTGTGTGGTGTATCACTTTGGAAGGATAAACCGTGGTAGGACTTACAGTGTAAAAGGTGGGGGGGGGGCATTGAGTACTGCAGAATAACGGGGGACCTGGGAAGACTGATCCATAATCCCTTGAAGGTGGCGTCGCAGGCAGATAGGGTTATAAAGAGAACTATAGGGACATCGACCATCTGACATCGAAGCGACGAGTACAGGGGTTGTGATGCTATGCTGAAGTTGTATAAGTCGTTGGTAATGCCTAATATCGGGTATTGTATGTGTTCTGGTCACCAACCTGCGTGAACGATATCAATAATTTTGACGGAGTACATAGAAAAATTAGAAGGATGATGCCGGGTCATGAGGAGGGGAGTTGGAGGGAAGGTTTGAGTAGGTTAGGAAGAGGTTCGCATTCACCCAAGCGTTGGAGTGAGAGGGAAGGTTTTTAAGAGATGTTCCAATTTATGAAGGGTGTAGATAGCGTAGATACAAGCAGACATTTTCCACTGAGGTTTGACTATAGTGAGCTACGGGTGAAAGGTGAAATATATCCGGGCAATATGCGGCGAGACATCTTCTTGAGGCAGCGAGAGTGTGGAACGGGCTTCCAACGGAAATGGCGGATGCAGGACCGATTTCAACATTGAAGAGGAAATTGGATCCGACACGAATAGGAGGGTTATGGACGACATGGTCCAGGTGCAGTGTCCACGGGTCTAGGGAGAGGATCAGTTCGGCGCTGGAGGATGAGCAGAAGAGTCTGTTTCAGTGCCGTACTGCTCGATGACTCTGTGACCAAATGCCACTGCGGGATGTTCCCCAGCGGGGTAACGGTACTCCCGTCAGGCTGGGTGTGGCGAGGCATCAATATGGGACCACTGACCATTTCTCTCATAGTCTGCTGTAGGCAGAAATAATTACCGCATTTTTGTGCAATTCTAGTCAGTCTTAAGCAATGATTTGGCAAAACAACATATTATATTCCAAAAAGCAACTTGGATTTAACCTCTGAATTTGGCGACTCTTGATCTGGCCTTGAGAAAGCTCAGAAACTCCGGTGACTGAATCTATGAGCGACCGGCACGATGGTGAAAGAACTCCATGCAATAAAAACAATAGGAACCCCTGTTTCGACACAGAATCCAGAGAGTGGTGGGAGACGGTGGCCTCTCTAACTGGTCCTGTAGTTACTGGTGTACCGCAGGTGTTGCACTGGGTCCATTGTTGTGTGTCATATGTATGAGTGATCTGACTCATGAGATGATAAACTGAATCTGCAGATTTGAAAATGATACAAATATTGGATAAGCAGTAAACAGCAAGAGCAGCTAATGGTCTTGAATACAGGTAAATGTGTGGTGTATCAGTTTGGGGGGGGGGAGACAAACAGTGGTAGGTCTTACGCAGTAAAAAGTAGGGCATTGAGTAGTGTGGTATAACAGAGAGACCTGGGAAGACCGATTCATAATTCCCTGAAAGTGGCTTCACAGGCAGATCGGGTCGTAAAGAGAACTGCTGACACACTTGATTTTAAACATCAAAGTAATGTGTACAGGAGCTGTGATGCTGTGTTGAAGTTGTATAAGGCGTTGGCAATGTCCTATATCGAGTATTGAATGTGTGTTCTAGACACGTACTTTCATGGACGACATCAATGCACGTAGAGAAGTTAGAAGGATGATGCCGGGACTGGAGGGCGGGAGTTAGAGCTAAAGATTAAGTAGGTTAGGAATAGGTTCGGGTTCCCTCAAGCGTTGGAGGAAGAGGGAACGTTTTGGAAGAGAAGTTCCAGTTTATGAAGTGTATGGATAGCGTAAACATAAGCAGGCGTATTTCACTGAGGTTTGACTAGAGTAGTGAGGGACCGGTGAAAGGTGAAATATATCCGGGCAATATGCGGCGGGACATCTTCTTGAGGCAGCGAGAGTGTGGAACGGGCCTCCAACGGAAATGGCGGATGCATGACCGATTTCAACATTGAAGAGTAAATTGGATCCGACATGAATGGACGGCATGGTCCAGGTGCAATGTCCACGGGACTAGGGAGAGGGTCAGTTCCGCACTGGCGGATGAGCAGAGCAGCCCGTTTCAGTGCCGGACTTCTCCATGATTCTGTGCTTTGTGACTCGGTTATCGAATGCAACTGCGGGATGTTCCCCAGCGGGGTAAGGGTACTTCCATCAGTCTGGGTGTGGCGTGGCATCAGTATGGGACACTAACCATTTCTCTCATAGTCTGCTGTAGGCAGAAATAATTACCGCATTTTTGTGCAACTCTAGTCAGTGAATTAAGCAATGAATGAGCAAAACAACATTTTATTGCACAAAGCTACATGGAATTAACTTTTGAATTCGGCGGCTCCTGACTTGGCCTTGAACAAGCTGAGAAACTCCTGTAAAAGCATCTATGAGGAACCTGCACGATGCTGGAGGAACTTGTCATGTAGGCAGTGTCAGTGGAGGAATATGGACAGATGACCTTTTGGGTGGAGGCACCTTATCTTCGCTTTCATAGAATCCATAGTATACCTGTCGTCGAGGAGGAGAGCGCTGCACACAATTAACCATTTCATTCTCATGCACATACAAAGGGGTTCGACAGTTAGTGCCAGAAGGCTCCCTGATATACCATTAATCTCCTTTCCCCGGCAATCAGATATAGAAACAGCTGTAATTCCAAACCACTGTACGGCCAAAATCTCAGTTATTGATGCTGGTTTCAGAATGTTGCTTTCTTTCGAAAGCGTCTCCCCGGATGTTCCTAATGTCCGGTGGCTGAATTGACGCAGAATTATATTCTCATGCACATAGAAAGGGGTTCGACAATTACTGCCAGAATCCTCCCTGATTTACCATCAATCCGCATTCCCCGGCACTCATATTTGCGCCGCTCTAATCTGAAGCCACTGCACGCCCGAAAGCTCAGTTACTGATGCTGTTCATAATGCTGCGTTCTTTCCAATGCGTCTCTCCTTGGACCGTCACTCTGTTCCTGATGTGCTGTAGCGGAAGTGACGTAATTGGCCTGTTGTAAATTATGTTTCATGAAATGTCAAAGAACCCCTGTCCCCTGCTTCTCCATATTTCTCTGTCTAAACACGAGAACAGCGTGTTTCAGGAACAGCTCTCTTTCTATATCCTGATACTTCGCTGTGCACGCGTATTGATGTTCCACTGCGCAGTTCATCTCTGTTTAGCACCTTAATATGTACTTTTTCCCTGAATTAATTTCTTTCTGAAATCTAACTTCGAAAATCATCTGGTGCCTCTGTAATATCGTTACTGGTACTTATTTGCATAAAAACCGATGTTGACACAATATTTTCTGTTTTTCTCTGTCTGGTACAGCAGGGGACAATGTCTGTAATGCTGGGATCATTGATTTGCATTTCGCGCCGCATACTCGCCAACATCTGTGTTTGCGACTGACTCCGGTAACAGTGCAAACAGTGAGGGTTTGCGCCAGAAATCATTCATGTTAATGTCCAGTAAAAAATAAATCCCCGCAAGCAAAGTGACAGTGAATCACATGAAAGGTGCGTCATCACGGGGAAGTGACAAGACAGAGACTCCACTCGCAATGTGAGAGTGGAATCAGCGCTGATGAGGTGGACTCACCCACAGGATTACAGACACCTGTCGTCACCAGCGATGCGCAGATAATGTCCTGTCATTACACGGAGTAGTTTGACAACATCGCATCTGGTGTTGCCATCCCAGCATCGGCCGTCTCTTGAGGCTTCATGACAGGTGTTGCGTTCAGTTCAATGAAATCAGGCGTGTTATTTCCCCACTGGCATTACGGTTCGCTAGAGCAGAGATATTTTTGCTAACTAGCGGTAATTAGCACCAGTCACTGTACAAGTTGTTTTCATTATTGGTGACCGATTGCTCTATAAAAGTACGTCATTCTGAGCTTCAGCTACATTGAGGATGGAAACATCCAGACGCGGTGGACTCTCAACAACGTGTGATCCGTGAAGAGTTTTACCCAGTAGGCGCCAAGGAGATTTGCTCTCTGGGTGTTGTTATAACTGTTTGAGTTCATTTACTGGCTACTTACAACTTTTATGAAATTTAGAAATTGGGAACATTCCAAACGGAACAGCCTTGGATTAACAATGTTTCTAGAGAGTGCTATTTGTTACACAGTCATTGTAACTGTCGGCATCCCGGGTAAGTACTTCTTGATTGTTTATGCGGAAGCACAGACCTCACGCCGCCCTCAGTTACTGCTGATGTGATTTTAATGGGTGTTCATTAAAAATCCTAAAAATGTTGTTCCGTTCCTCTCAACCTCCTGCCTTGTTGTTGTTTTAACCTGGTTCATGCATACTTGTCACTGGAACTGCTTTACCAATTTCTACTAAAAAAAATTCTCTTCCCTCTTTCTGAAAGTAAATTCATACATTCCACTTCTATTCCTCCAGACACTGTTCAATTAATGGCCGTTCTATTTTCTATTCTTCGACAATTCCCATTTTTTTCCCGTCACCAAATTCTTATCTGCGTTCCTTGGTGTCAGCACCGTTCCCTCTAAGATGCGCGGGTGCGCAGCCTCGCCATAATTGAGACTCCCCCGCGAACGTGGCATTTATGGACAAGCAGCTGGAATTTATTTTACACCATGTTAACATTATTTTGAAATTATGCTAAAAATCTTTCGAAATATTTGGTAATATAATTATGAAATTCTCTGGAATTAACTGTATTAATGAATATAATCCATAAATGTGCTAAACTCTAAAGGTACCACATTTACATTGAAAAATTATAAGTTCAGAGTACTTGTATTTACATTGCTTCATGTTACAACACTGTCAAAAATGGTCACAATAAAGACAGAATGGAACTCAGTCGCTCTCTGTTAAGAAACTACCAACGCCGTCCCGTCAGAACATTTTACATTTGCATACTTCCTGTCAATTGTGACTGCCCGACAGTGTTTACGTGTGTTGTGAGTTATGTTTTGTCATCGTTTGACTTGAATATTACAGATTTAAAAAAAACATTACAAGTGCCGAGCACTTTTAAGACCGGGTAACAATGTTCTGCTCAGAGCAATGGTTTGTCCCCGGATCAGTAAAATAAAACAGAGGGAAGGTGGCTGCGGTGCAAGGTCTTGTTTTCAGAATCTGACCCTGCAATCGAATAGTAACTCGGACTTTCGGAAAGAAGCGTAGATGTGCACTTCAATTACACTACCCCTCTCCTTGGAGATACCGCGCTTGGAGTTCTGTGAACAGTTTTGGTCGCCCTGTTATAGGAAAGGCAGAAGTCCGCTGAAAAGAGTGCAGTCAGTATTCACAAAGATGCTGCAGGGACTCTCGGGTTTGAGTTACAGGGAGAGGTTCGGCCGAGTGGCATTTTAGTGAGGGCAGAAATGTAGCTGGATTACGAGCGACGTTTCCTCACATAGAAGTTGCTCTGTGTATTGAACAGCCTGAGAAAGGAAATGGGAGCAACAGAGTCGTTAATACTATTTAAAATACAGGTGGACAGTTTGACGAATGTGATCCAATCACGAACAACTGTATCAGGTGGCGATGTCGGTCGGCATGGAGATATTGGGCCGAAGGACCCGTTTCTATGCTCCATCATTCCTGGACTCTGCTCATAGCTGCTGCATCCGTGAACGTGAAGAGATTAATGTGAGCATGCGCAACTGTAAAACGCTTTATGCTACGGTCACGTGTTCAAACAAACAAAGTATCTTTTTACTTCCACTGATAATGTCCAGCGGAGATGAACGATGGATTTTATTTCAAGAGAACAATTGGAGGCTGCATTTCTGCAAAAAAAAAACGTTTGAATTACTTTATTCTTATTTTTGGTCCTTTTTATTTCACTGCAGTTAACCTTGCGGCAATCATCATTCTCAGCCGAGGAAAATGCGGTCTCTCCAAATGTGTGACGCGGTACCTGGTGGCGATGGCTGCGGCGGATCTAATGGTGGTGATTATCGAAGTCCTGTTCTACAAGATGGGTCGAGCATACAGATTTCATTACGGAATCCTGGACACCGCTCCGTTCTGCCTTGTCCACTACGTCCTGTGTCACGTGGCCGTTGACTGTTCCGTGTGGTTTACTGTCGCTTTCACTTTCGATCGGTTTGTGGTCATTTGCTCCGCTAAATTTAAAGCGAAATACTGCACCCCCAGAATTGCGGGATTGGTGATTGGCGCACTATCGCTCGGTTTCCTTTTAAAAAACATCCCATTTTATTTCCTGTATATGAATGGAGCAGCGTTGTTGATAAATGGTAACTGGGTCTGTACCAATAGGCCCGCACTTCCTTCCTTGGGACCGTTTGAGGGGTTTTATTGGGTGGACCGTCTGCTGAATCCGCTACTTCCTTTCTTCCTCATTTTGACCCTCAATGCTCTGACCGTCAGACAGATACTGGCGGCGAGCAGAGTCCGCAGGGGGCTGAAGGGACGGGGAAGTTGCGGGAAACAGCGAGATCCGAAGATGGAGAGTCGGAGACAATCCATCATTCTGCTCTTCAGCCTGTCGGCGAGTTTCCTTCTCTGTTGGGCGACAACCACTCTGGTCTTCATTCTCATGCGATGCCTCTACACAGACCTGGAAACGTCTATCCGGCTTTTTCAGGCACATTTTTCGGGTTCTATGATTCAGAATTTCAGCAGTTGCACGAATACATTTATCTTCGGAGTGACCCAGACCAGATTCAGAGAGCAGTTGAAAGCTCTTCTTCTCTCCCCGGCTACTTTAGTTTTGAAATGTTTCAGTGACCTGTACCGCTCACATGAAAGGGTCAAATAATTTATCAATTTCGCAAAATAATCAGACCTGCTCTACAAGCGTATTAATGAATTGAACTCCCTGAAAACGTTACTTCTCACAGCCGTTTTGTCTGTCCGTTATTTCAGAAGAAAACCATTTATATTTCTATTATAGATTAGATAGCTCGGGTTATTAGATAGCTCTTCTGTTAAATGTATTTTAACTTGCACATTAAATCACCCTAATATCCGTTATTACAAATACACAGAAGTGCCCATTATCTAAACTTGAGTCTGCCAGTCCCTACATCCATTCTCTTTCTCTCGTGTTTGGAGATTTTCCTTCAGTTAAATTTCCGCTTCGCCAGCTGTATTAGCACGTTACTGTGGAGACTTATTGTCTCTATTTTTCTGTCTGGCTGAAGGTATTCAGTTTTAGCAAGCGTCGAAGCCCCAGTGTACGGATCAGATATGATTTTGCCTCGGCCCTACTCGTCGATGATTTGACACCACGTCGGTACACATTTCATTTTGTCCTGACGGTATTTTCATATAATAAATGCAAGTTGACCTTGCTTTAGCAGGTTTGCAACTCTGACCCTTTACAGTAATGATGTCCAACATCAGAATACTAGAAGCAAATTAAAGGACTTTACGTTTTATACATTCCACATATATTTTCACCATTCCCACACTGATTTCGAGCCATTATTATGCGAAATGCTTCACAGCGCCAGTGACTTCCTGTTTCGTACATTCCGGTTGTTCATTCATTTCCGCAGAATGCTGTGTGATGATGGAACTGAACTGTGAGCTGTTTGCTGCATCCGGTGTGGCAAGGTGCCGGGTTGTAAGCAATCACTGTGAATTGATATCTCTGGGTCTGTACCCGCTGGAGTTCAGCAGAACGAGTGGGGATTTGATTGAAACCTTTGGAGTGCTGCAATGCCCTGACACAGTAGATATGGAGAGGAGTTTTCCAACAGTGGGGAGCCTACGACCGGTCAGCACTGCTTCAGATTGAGGGACCTTCATTTGGAACACAGATAAGGATTTAATTTTTCATTTCGCCAGAGGGCGGAATTCATTGGCACAGCCGGCTCTCCAGGTCACGTCATTAGGTACATTTAAGCCGGAGATTTGTAGCTTCTTGGTTAATCAGGGCGTCAAATGTTCTCAGGAGAAGGCAGGAGAATAGGGTTGAAAAAAGGATAATATATCACTTAGAATGGAATAGCAAAGCGGAATGGATTGACCAAATGGCTCAATTCTTATATGAGGGTTTCAATGGTCTGTTCTGTTTCAACGACACACCACATGTTTGTTACGTCCTCCAAACCTGTACTTGGAGTGTTACGTACTCGTGACACGTGACAGTGGTACCCTTGTCACGTGACTAGGGTTGAAGTTATACTGGACTTGAGGCAATGGTCTTGTGATGGTGGAGTGACGTCATTTTCCCGCCAGTAGAGGTCATGTGACAGGTTTTTTTTACAGGGTATAAAAGGAAGACCCCACCCTGTGGGGAGGGGCAGTTCGTGGCTGGATTTGACATGTTGACTTCAGACTTCATGCCACTGCGTGATTTAATGTGATGACGCAGTTTAGTTGAAAAATGAAGTTTTATCTAATGCCTAAAGTTTAAAAGGTCATTGTCAGCAGTTTCTTTACTGTGGAGAGTGAAGATAAAAGTTCGGAAGTTAAAGATCGAGGAGAATCGATTTTCGACGGTGGATTGGGTTCGACCTTGTGTGATCCTCATTCGGAAGGATTTCGTTGACTGTTCTCGTGTTAATCTCTGCGGGATTGCAGGAGATTGAGGACAGAGTGTGGAAGAAGAGGTCAGTGCCTTTAAACCGTTACGTTTCATAAAATTCTAGGTGGGAAGAGTTCGACGCCGGGGATTGAAGGAGAACGACGTGGAAGAGAATTTAAATCGCCTTAAAAAGTCTCTCCTTTTAAATGGACTGAGCATTTTGAACTTTTGGCAATATCGCTTTAAAGAACTTTTTTTTCCAACATCGCTTTTAGAACTGTTTGAGCTGCATCGCTTTAAGAACTGTGCAGCTGCCGCACAGCAGCTGTTTTCCGGTTACGTTAGTGTTTGTTTACTTTTAGGGGGTTTGTTTTCAGTGTTTAATAAACGTGTTATTTGTTATAGAAACCCTTGCCTAACTCACATATATTTATTGTTGCCTGAATACGTAACAGGAGTTTAAACTGTAAATCCGAAATCAAACAGCTGATTACTATCTGACGTTACTGCGGGACTGAATATATAATGAATAATTCTCCATATTTTAACCAAGATAATGTTGAGAAATTAAATATTCCTGTGTGATTCTTTATGACGTGAATTTCATCATTCATTTTCCAGAGCTCGATGTCTCCATGTCGCTAATTAGATTGCCATAATGAGTTGATGTCACGCATTCACAGGAACTGCGGCTCCACAGAAACAAAGGCAAACCACGAGATGTCGCTGTTTCTCCGGACTGGTGAAAGATTTACACTGAACTTCCTCAGATGTCAGTAGCAAGAGCATTTTGTTTTCCATAAACATGAACGAGAAGGGGAAAAACGTTGGGGGATCATAACCGTGATATAGAGGAAGGTTAAAAGAATATCGGAAAATATGGCAGATCAAATTAAATACTGAAGATTGTGACTCCCAATAATAAAACACGCCTCGTGCACGACATTCCCGCACTGACTATGCGTGTCTCCGAGTCAGATCCAGTTTCGGCATCTCTTAGCTTCCACAGACACCACAACTCCGCCTTTAGCCCCTTCCTGTCACCCAGCGTCTTCCGTACGAGCTGTACCTATTGATCCCCATCTCTCCACCACTGACCATTCCCCCTCACCACGCTGTCTCATTAAACACACCCTTTTTCCAACAGTTCCCAATGACCATACGCCACGCCGCCCTATTAATCTCTGACTCCGCAATCCCTTAACAGTCCCTACATTGACCAACTCTCACAGCGACGTCTCCACGAACCGCGCACACACATTCAGATCGAATTCCCTTTACTCCTCACGCGGGAAAAACAGCTTCACTGACTCCTCCTCAACACCAGACTCCACGGCCCCCACCGCCTTCAGCAGCATCCACGGCCTCCACCTCCCCACCAGTCAGCAGGGCCCCCACCGCCTTCAGCAGCATCCACGGCCTCCACCTCCCAAACAGTCAGCAGGGCCCCCACCGCCTTCAGCAGCATCCACGGCCTCCACCTCCCCACCAGTCAGCAGGGCCCACACCGCCTTCAGCAGCATCCACGGCCTCCACCTCCCCACCAGTCAGCAGGGCCTCCACCTCCCCACCAGTCAGCAGGGCCTCCCCCTCCCCACCAGTCAGCAGGGCCCACACCGCCTTCAGCAGCATCCACGGCCTCCACCTCCCCAGCAGTCAGCAGGGCCTCCACCTCCCCACCAGTCAGCACGGCCTCTACGTCCCCACCAGTCAGCAGGGCCTCCACCTCCCCACCAGTCAGCAGGGCCTCCACCTCCCCACCAGTCAGCACGGCCTCTACCTCCCCACCAGTCAGCAGGGCCTCCAGCTCCCCACCAGTCAGCAGGGCCTCTACCTCCCCACCAGTCAGCAGGGCCTCCAACTCCCCACCAGTCAGCAGGGCCCACACCGCACCACCAGTCAGCAGGGTCTCCACCTCCCCACCAGTCAGCAGGACCTCCACCTCCCCACCAGTCAGCACGGCCTCTACCTCCCCACCAGTCAGCAGGGCCTCCAGCTCCCCACCAGTCAGCAGGGCCTCCACCTCCCCACCAGTCAGCAGGACCTCCACCTCCCCACCAGTCAGCACGGCCTCTACCTCCCCACCAGTCAGCAGGGCCCACACCTCCCCACCAGTCAGCAGGGCCCCCACCTCCCCACCAGTCAGCAGGGCCTCCACCTCCCCACCAGTCAGCAGGGCCCACACCTCCCCACCAGTCAGCAGAGTCTCCACCTCCCCACCAGTCAGCAGGGCCTCCACCTCTCCACAAGTCAGCAGGGCCCCCACCTCCCCACCAGTCAGCAGGGCCCACACCTCCCCACCAGTCAGCAGGGCCCACACCTCCCCACCAGTCAGCAGGGCCCCCACCTCCCCACCAATCAGCAGGGCCTCCATCTCCCCACCAGTCAGCGGGGCCTCCACCTCCCCACCAGTCAGCAGGGCCCACACCTCCCCACCAGTCAGCAGGGTCCACACCTCCCCACCAGTCAGCAGGGCCCACACCTCCCCACCAATCAGCAGGGACTCCACCTCCCCACCAGTCAGCTGGGTCTCCACCTCCCCACCAGTCAGCAGTGCCTCCACCTCCCCACCAGTCAGCAGGGCCCCCACCTCCCCACCAGTCAGCAGGGCCTCCACCTCCCCACCAGTCAGCGGGGCCTCCACCTCACCACCTGTCAGCAGGGCCTCCACCTCCCCACCAGTCAGCAGGGCCCACACCTCCCCACCAGTCAGCAGGGCCTCCACCTCACCACCAGTCAGCAGGCCTCCACCTCCCCACCAGTCAGCAGGGCCCACACCTCCCCACCAGTCAGCAGGGCCTCCACCTCCCCACCAGTCAGCGGGGCCTCCACCTCACCACCAGTCAGCAGGGCCAACACCTCCCCACCAGTCAGCAGGGCCCCCACCGCCTTCAGCAGCATCCACCTCCCAAGCAGTCATCACGGCCTGTACCTCAACTCCAGCGCCCACGGCCTCCACCTCTCACTCAGCCCCCATAGCCCTCACCTCCGCACCAGCTTCCTCTGACCGAGCGCATTAGCAACAGGTCCTTTGAGCACATTACCCCAGCACCGGAACACAGTCTCTGCACTTCCCTGCGATTACCCACTGACCCCACTCATTCCCGGTTCCCACTGACCCCTCATCGCTCCAACAACCTCGACTGGTTACACCCCTCCCGGTACATTATCTCTGACAGCATACTTTCTCCACGCTCCAAAGAACAGCTGATCCGCCCAGCAGTTCCCACTGACCCCACATCGCTCCACGCCCCCAATAACCAAAAACTCAACACATCCCACTGACTGCACACCTCGTTCACGTTCCGATTAACACCACAACTCCCCCACTAGTTCCCAGTGACGCGGCACACTTCTACGTCCCGGATGGGTCCACACATACCCGGTTGTTTCTACTTACGGCCCAAGTCGGAATGTCCCGACACACCTACTAGTTCCCAGTGACGCCACCCTTCCTCCGCGTTACAATTGTCATACAGTACGTAGTACAGTACAGTACAGTGCGTAATTAAGAAGGCCTATGGGATGCTAGGCTTCATTAACAGTGGGATTGTGTTCAATAGTAGAGAGGTCATATTGCAACTCTACAAATCTCTGGTGAGACCGCACTTAGTATATTGTGTTTAATTCAGGTAACCTCATTATAGGAAGGATGTGGAAGCTATGGAGAGGGTGCAGAGGAGATTTACCAGGATGTTGCCTGGTTTGGAGAACAAGTCATATGAAGCAAGGTTAGCAGAGCTGGGACTTTTCTCTTTGGAGCGTAGAAGAATGAGAGGGGACTTGATAGAGGTCTACAAGATTATGAGCGGCATAGACAGGGTGGATAGTCAGTACCTGTTTCCCAAGGCACCAACAGCAAGCACCAGAGGGCATATGTACAAAATTAAGGGAAGTTTAGGGGAGACATCAGGGGTAAGTATTTTACACAGAGGGTTGTAAGTGCCTGGAATGACTTGCCAGGGATGGTGGTGGAGGCTAAAACATTAGGGGTACTTAGGAGACTGTTGGACAGGCACATGGATGAAAGAAAAATGGAGGGTTATGGGTTAGTGTGAATTTAGTACTTTTTTTAAAGGATTATATGGGTCGGCACAACATGGAGGGATGAAGGGCCTGTACTTTGCTGTAGTGTTCTATGGTTCTATAGCACCTTCACCATTTCCCACTGCCCTCAAATATTTCCACGTCACCAGTGATCACAGCCCTCTCCAGCAGACCCCACTCAATGTGATCCGCACATATGGCCCCAATGGCCACAAATCCCAGTTGTTTTCCACTGACTCTACCTCCCCATTTTCTAATACCCACATACGGCCCTCATTCTCGCTGACTCCACTCCTTCCCATCAGCTCATATTGCGACTATGCTTCCCCAGCAGACCCCACAGCTCCCAAGCGTCTGAGATTGACCACAGGCCTCTATTGAACACCACCCAGCTCATATCTCAGCCGTCAGACCCTGAAGCCGTCCTCATACACCCCCTCCCCCGCAAGCACCGCGACTGCATCTCCACTCCCGCACTGGTTTGAAAAGCAAAACAAGATCCGTGTATCTAATCATGATTCTGTGGGCCCATAACCGCACAGCAGCCACTCCCACAGCACCCATCTGACTCCTCACGCTCAGCAGACACCCATTGCTCAACCACCACAGAACCCCACCACCCACCAGAAACATTCACACGAACAGCAACCCAGAGCACCCCCGCAACCCAGTCATCTAACAGACCGCACACTGTTCCCTCGGGATCCAGTATCTGTGAATCCTCGGGAGGATGCCTTTCGGCATTTGGACCCAC
Source organism: Hemitrygon akajei (assembly GCF_048418815.1). Classification (NCBI taxonomy): domain Eukaryota; kingdom Metazoa; phylum Chordata; class Chondrichthyes; order Myliobatiformes; family Dasyatidae; genus Hemitrygon; species Hemitrygon akajei. The sequence goes on along the minus strand of NW_027332025.1, from coordinate 957,455 downwards.
CCCCAGTCATCTGACTGACCGCACACTGCTCCCCCGGGATCCAGTATCTGAATCTTTGGGAGAATGCCTTTCGCCAAGTGTGAGATATTGAACTTCGGAAGGTCAAACCAAGGTAGAACGTACAAGAAAAATGCTAGGACACTGAGGAGTGCAGTAGAACAGAGGGATCTGAGAGTACAGATACATAATTCCCTAAAAGTGGCGTCACAAGTAGATAAGGTTGTAAAGACAGCTTTTGGTATATTGGCCTTTAAAAATCAATGTATTGAGTATAAGAGTTGGAATGTTATGGTGAGGTTGTATAAGACATTGGTGAGGCCGAATTTGGAGTATTGTGTGCAGTTCTGGTCACCGAATTACAGGAAGGATATTAATAAGGTTGAAAGAATGCAGGGAAGGTTTACAAGGATGTTGCCGGGGCTTGAGAAACTGAGTTATAGAGAAAGGTTGAACAGGTTAGGACTTTATTCCCTGGAGCGTAGAAGAATGAGGGGTGATTTGATAGAGGTGTAGAAGATTGTGATGGGTATAGATAGACGGAATGCAAGCAGGCATTTTTCTACTGAGGCTAGGGCTGAAAAACAAAACAGAGGTCATGGGTTAATGGTAAAGGGAGAAAAGTTTAAAGGGAACATGGGGGGGGCGGGTGTGCTTCTTCACGCAGAGAGTGGTGGGAGTGTGGAATGAGCTGCCAGATGAAGTGGTGAATGCGGGCTCACTTTTGACATTTAAGAAAATCTTGGACAGGTATATGAATGAGAGGGGTTTGGAGGGATATGGCCCAGCAGCAGGTCAGTGGGACTAGGCAGAAAAAAATGGTTCGGCACAGGAAAGAAAGGTCAGATTCTGTGCTTTAATGTTCAATGGTTCTATGGATACTGGTTTTCCAAAGACTGACCCTCCCTCTTTCTCTCCGTTCCCCATTCGGAATCAGATGATACTCACCCTTAACTCTTTGCTAAACCTGACGTGCTGATGCAGAATGACGCGCGAAGCATCGCGGGATCCAAATGCCAAAAGGCATCCTCCCGAGGATTCACAGATACTGGAACCCGAGGGAGCAGTGTGCGGTCAGTTAGATGACTGAGGGTGGGTCCAAATGCCAAAAGGCATCCTCCCGAGGATTCACAGATACTGGATCCCGAGGGAGCAGTGTGTGGTCAGTTAGATGACTGAAGGTGGGTCCAAATGCCGAAACGCATCCTCCCGAGGATTCAGAGATACTGGATCCCGAGGGAGCAGTGTGCGGTCAGTTAGATGACTGAGGGTGGGACCAAATGCCGAAAGGCATCCTCCCGAGGATTTAGAGATACTGGATCCCGAGGGAGCAGTGTGCGGTCACTTAGATGACTGAGAGTGGGTCAGAATGCCGAAAGGCGTCCTCCCGAGGATTCACAGATACTGGATCCCGAGGGAGCAGTGTGCGGTCAGTTAGATGACTGAGAGTGGGTCAGAATGCCGAAAGGCGTCCTCCCGAGGATTCACAGATACTGGATCCCGAGGGAGCAGTGTGCGGTCAGTTAGATGACTGAGAGTGGGTCAGAATGCCGAAAGGCGTCCTCCCGAGAATTCACAGATACTGGATCCCGAGGGAGCAGTGTGCGGTCAGTTAGATGACTGGGGGTGGGTCAGAATGGCGAGAGGCATCCTCCCGAGGATTCACAGATACCGTATCCCGAGGGAGCAGTGTGTGGTCAGTTAGATGACTGGGGGTGGGTCAGAATGGCGAGAGGCATCCTCCCGAGGATTCACAGATACCGTATCCCGAGGGAGCAGTGTGTGGTCAGTTAGATGACTGAGGGTGGGTCCAAATGCCGAAAGGTATCCTCCCGAGGATTCACAGATACTGGATCCCGAGGGAGCAGTGTGCGGTCAGTTAGATGACTGGGGGTGTGGGTGAAATGCCGAAAGGCATCCTCCCGAGGATTCACAGATACTGTATTCCGAGGGAGCAGTGTGCGGTCAGTTAGATGACTGGGGGTGTGGGTAAAAGGCCGAAAGGCATCCTCCCGAGGATTCACAGATACTGGATTCCGAGGGAGCAGTGTGCGGTCAGTTAGATGACTGGGGGTGTGGGTGAAATGCCGAAAGGCATCCTCCCGAGGATTCACAGATACTGTATTCCGAGGGAGCAGTGTGCGGTCAGTTAGATGACTGGGGGTGTGGGTGAAATGCCGAAAGGCATCCTCCCGAGGATTCACAGATACTGGATTCCGAGGGAGCAGTGTGCGGTCAGTTAGATGACTGGGGGTGTGGGTGAAATGCCGAAAGGCATCCTCCCGAGGATTCACAGATACGGGATCCCGAGGGAGCAGTGTGCGGTCAGTTAGATGACGGAGGGAGGGTCCAAATGCCGAAAGGCATCCTCCCGAGGATTCACAGATACTGGATCCCGAGGGAGCAGTGTGCGGTCAGTTAGATGACTGAGGGTGGGTCCAAATGCCGAAAGGCATCCTCCCGAGGATTCACAGATACTGGATCCCGAGGGAGCAGTGTGCGGTCAGTTAGATGACTGGGGGTGGGTCAGAATGGCGAGAGGCATCCTCCCGAGGATTCACAGATACCGTATCCCGAGGGAGCAGTGTGTGGTCAGTTAGATGACTGGGGGTGGGTCAGAATGGCGAGAGGCATCCTCCCGAGGATTCACAGATACCGTATCCCGAGGGAGCAGTGTGTGGTCAGTTAGATGACTGAGGGTGGGTCCAAATGCCGAAAGGTATCCTCCCGAGGATTCACAGATACTGGATCCCGAGGGAGCAGTGTGCGGTCAGTTAGATGACTGGGGGTGTGGGTGAAATGCCGAAAGGCATCCTCCCGAGGATTCACAGATACTGTATTCCGAGGGAGCAGTGTGCGGTCAGTTAGATGACTGGGGGTGTGGGTGAAATGCCGAAAGGCATCCTCCCGAGGATTCACAGATACTGTATTCCGAGGGAGCAGTGTGCGGTCAGTTAGATGACTGGGGGTGTGGGTGAAATGCCGAAAGGCATCCTCCCGAGGATTCACAGATACTGGATTCCGAGGGAGCAGTGTGCGGTCAGTTAGATGACTGGGGGTGTGGGTGAAATGCCGAAAGGCATCCTCCCGAGGATTCACAGATACGGGATCCCGAGGGAGCAGTGTGCGGTCAGTTAGATGACGGAGGGAGGGTCCAAATGCCGAAAGGCATCCTCCCGAGGATTCACAGATACTGGATCCCGAGGGAGCAGTGTGCGGTCAGTTAGATGACTGAGGGTGGGTCCAAATGCCGAAAGGCATCCTCCCGAGGATTCACAGATACTGGATCCCGAGGGAGCAGTGTGCGGTCAGTTAGATGACAGGGGGTGCGTCAGAATGCCGAACGGCATCCTCCCGAGGATTCACAGATCCTGGATCCCGAGGGAGCAGTGTGCGGTCAGTTAGATGACTGGGGGTGGGTGAGAATACCGAAAGGCATCCTCCCGAGGATTCACAGATACTGGATCCCGAGGGAGCAGTGTGCGGTCAGTTAGATGACTGAGGGTGGGTCGAAATGCCGAAAGGCATCCTCCCGAGGATTCACAGATACTGGATCCCGAGGGAGCAGTGTGCGGTCAGTTAGATGACTGAGTGTGGGTCCAAATGCCGAAAGGCATCCTCCCGTGGATTCAAAGATACTGGATCCCGAGGGAGCAGTGTGCGGTCAGTTAGATGACTGAGGGTGGGTCCAAATGCCGAATGGCATCCTCCCGGGGATTCACAGATACTGGAACCCGAGGGAGCAGTGTGCGGTCAGTTAGATGACTGAGGCTGGGTCCAAATGCCGAAAGCCATCCTCCCGAGGATTCAGATATACTGGATCCAGAGTGAGCAGTGTGTGGTCAGTTAGATGACTAAGGGTGGGTCCAAGTGCCGAAAGGCATCCTCCCGAGGATTCACAGATACTGGATCCCGAGGGAGCAGTGTGCGGTCAGTTAGATGACTGAGGGTGGGTCCAAATGCTGAAAGGCATCCTCCCGAGGATTCACAGATACTGGATCCCGAGGGAGCAGTGTGCTGTCAGTTAGATGACTGGGGGTAGTTCCAAATGCTGAAAAGCATCCTCCCGAGGATTCACAGATACTGGATCCCGAGGGAGCAGTGTGTGGTCAGTTAGATGACTGGGGGTAGTTCCAAATGCCGAAAGGCATCCTCCCGAGGATTCACAGATACTGGATCCCGAGGGAGCAGTGTGCGGTCAGTTAGATGACTGAGGGTGGGTCCAAATGCCGAAAGGCATCCTCCCGAGGATTCACAGATACTGGATCCCGAGAGAGCAGTGTGCGGTCAGTTAGATGACTGGCGGTGGGTCCAAATGCCGAAAGGCATCCTCCCGAGGATTCACAGATACTGGATCCCGAGGGAGCAGTGTGCGGTCAGTTAGATGACTGGGGGTGGGTCCAAATGCCGAAAGGCATCCTCCCGAGGATTCATAGATACTGGACCCGAGGGAGCAGTGTGCGGTCAGTTAGATGACTGAGGGTGGGTCCAAATGCCGAAAGGCATCCTCCCGAGGATTCATAGATACTGGACCCGAGGGAGCAGTGTGCGGTCAGTTAGATGACTGGGGGTGGGTCCAAATGCCGAAAGGCATCCTCCCGAGGATTCACAGATACTGGATCCCGAGGGAGCAGTGTGCGGTCAGTTAGATCACTGGGGGTGGGTCGAAATGCCGAAAGGCATCCTCCCGAGGATTCACAGATACTGGATCCCGAGGGAACAGTGTGCGGTCAGTTAGATGACTGGGGGTAGTTCCAGATGTTGAAAGGCATCCTCCCGTGGATTCACAGATACTGGATCCCGAGGGAGCAGTGTGCGGTCAGTTAGATGACTGGGTGTGCGGGGGTGCTCTGAGTTACTGTTCCTTTGGATGTTTCTGGTGTGTGGTGGGGTTCTATGGTGGCTGAGCAATGGGCGTCTACTGAGCGTGAGGAGTCAGATGGGTGCTGTGGGAGTGGCTGATGTGCGGTTATGGGCCCACAGAATCAAGATTAGATACACTGATCTTGTTTTGCTGGTCAAGCCGGTACGGGAGCGGAGATGCAGGCGCTGTGCTTGTGGGGGAGGGAGTGTATGAGGACGGCTTCAGGGTCTGATGGGTGAGATACGGGCTGGGTGAGTATTCAATAGAGGCCTGTGGTCAATGTCAAATGCCTGGGAGCCGTGGGGTCTGCTGCGGAGGAATAGTCGCAGTGTGAGCTGACGGTGTGGAGTGGAGTCAGCGAGAATGTGGGCAGTATGTGGTCATTGGAAAATGGGGAGATAGGTGTCAATGGAAACCTATGTAGTGAGGGTTATGACCATTGGGGCCGTGTGGGCGGTTCACATTGAGTGGGGGCTGCTGGAGAGGGCTGTGATCACTGGGGACGTGGAAATATTTAAGGGCAGTGGGAAATGGTGAGGGTTTTGTAATGTCAGTTGTAACGCGGAGGAAGAATGGCGTCGCTGGGAACTAGTAGGTGTGTTAGGACATTCCGACTTGGGCAGTCAGTAGAAACAACCGGGTTTGTGTGGACCCATCCGGGACGTAGAAGTGTGCGGCGTCACTGGGGACTGGTGGTGGAGTTGTGGTGTTAATCGGAACATGAACGAGGAGTGCGGTCAGTGCGATGTGTTGAGTTTTTGATTATTGGGGACGTGGAACGATGTCGGGTCAGTGGGATGTGTTGAAATTTTGCTCATTGGGGACGTGGAGCGATGTGGGGTCTGTGGGATGTGTTGAGATTTTGCTTATTGGGGCCGTGGAGCGATGTGGGGTCAGTGGGATGTGTTGAGTTTTTGGTTATTGGGGACGTGGAACGATGTCGGGTCAGTGGGATGTGTTGAGATTTTGGTTATTGGGGACGTGGAACGATGTGTGGTCAGTGGGAACTGCTAGGCGGATCAGCTGTTCTTTGGAGCGTGGAGAAAGTATGCTGTCAGAGGTAATCTACCGGGAGGGGGGGTAATCATTCGAGGTTGTTGGAGCGGTGTGGGGTCATTGGGAACTTCGGGAATGAGTGGGGTCAGTGGGTAATCGCAAGTAGGAACAGAGACTGTGTTCCGGTGCGGAGGTAATGGGCTCAAAGGAGCTGTTGCTAATGCGCTCGGTCAGAGGAAGCTGGTGCGGAGGTGCGGGCTATGGAGGCTGGCTGAGAGTTAGAGGCCGTGGACGCTGGTGTTGTGGTGGAGGCCGTGGTGACTGGTGGGGAGGTGGAGGCCGTGAATGCTGCTGAAAGCCTTGGAGGCCGTGGAGGCTGGTGTAGAGTTGGAGTCAGTGAGGATGGTTGAACCGCGTGAGGATTAAAGGGAAATCGATCGGAATGTGTGTGCGCGGTTAGTGGAGACGTTGCTCGAGAGTTGCTCAACGTAGGGACTGTTGAGAGATTGCGGAGTCAGAGATTAATAGGGCGGCGTGGCCACAGGGGTGCATCTTGTTGGGATCTGATGAGACCACTGGGAAAAGCTGATGGGAAGGATCAAAGTCATTGCCATGTGTCGATCGCGAAAGGGCGGGTTCAGAAGGAGGGCTCAGGGAGGCGGTGTCTGGTCTTGCAGTGTGTGTAAAACGTGTGGGGGTGTCCGGGATTTCAATGCGACGGGCCTGTGCTGATGGAGTTGACTCAGTGGGTTTTCGTGTGGGAGGTCTGGGCTCAGGAGTAGTGGTTGTTGAGGAGACGTGTGGTCATTGGGAACTGGTGGAAAAAGGGTGTGTTTAATGAGACAGCATGGTCGGGGGAATGGTCAGTGGTGGAGAGATGGGGGTCAATAGGTACAGCTCGTACGGAAGGCGCTGGGTGACAGGAAGGGGCTAAAGGCGGAGTTGTGGTGTCTGTGGACGCTAAGAGATGCCGAAACTTGGTCCCAGTAGGTACTGGGAGACACGTAGTGTGGGAGTGTCGTGCACAAGGCGTGTTTTATTATTGGGAGTCATAGTCTTCAGTATTTAATTTGATCTGCCATATTTTCCGATATTATTTTAATCTTCCTGTATATCACGGTTATGATCCCCCAAAGTTTTTCCGCTCCTCGGTCATGTTTATGAAAAACAAAATGCTCTTGCTACTGACATCTGAGGAAGTTCAGTGTAAATCTTTCACCAGTCCGGAGAAACAGCGACATCTTGTGGTTTGACTTTGTTTCTGTGGAGCCGCAGTTCCTGTAAATGCGCGTCATCAACTCGTTATGGCGATCTAATTATCGACAGGGAGACATCGAGCTTTGAAAAATGAATGATGAAGTTCACGTCACACAGAATCACACAGGAATATTTAATTAACTTGTTAACGGAATCTTGGTTAAAAAATGGAGAATTATTAATTATATATTCAGTCCCACAGTAACGTCAGATAAAAATCATGAGTTTTGATTTTGGATTTACAGTTTAAACTCTAAAAAACAAGTCTGGATGACTTAACAAACATGCGGTGTGTCGTTGAAACAGAACACACCATTCAAGCCCTTGCCATTCCGCTCCACTATACCATTACGAGTGATTTATTATCCTTTTCAAATCTATTCTGCTGCCTTCTCCCGAAAAGATCTGGCGCCCTGATTAACCAAGAAGCTACAAGTCTCCGGCTTAAATGTACCTAATGACATGACCTGGAGAGCTGGCTGTGCCAATGAATTCCGCCCCCTGGCGAAATGAAACATTAAATCCTCATCTGTGTTCCAAATGAAGGTCCCTCAATCTGAAGCCGTGAGGACCGGTCGTAGGCTCCCCACTGTTGGAAAAATTCCTCTCCATATCTACTCTGTCAGGGCATTGCAGCATTCCAAAGGTTTCAACCAAATCCCCGCTCGTTCTGCTGAACTCCAGCGCGTACAAACCCAGAGATTTCAATTCACAGTGATTGCTCACAACCCGGCACCTTGCCACACCGGACGCAGCAAACAGTTCACAGTTCAGTTCCATCACCGCACAGCATTCTGCGAAAATGAATGAACAACCGGAATGTACGAAACAGGAAGTCACTGGCGCTGTGAAGCATTTCGCAAACTGCTGCATTATCATGCCGTGACACCAGCAACATGGAGATTACATGGAGTGACCGCCATAATAATGGCTCGAACTCAGTGTGGGAATGGTGAAGATAGATGTGGAATGTATAAAACGTAAAGTCCTTTAACTTGCTTCTAATATTCTGATGTTGACATCAGTACTGTAAAGGGCCAGAGTTGAAAACCTGCTATAGCACGGTCAACTTGTATTTATTGTATGAAAATACCGTCAGACCAAAATGAAATGTGTACCGACGTGGTGTCAAATTATAGACAAGTAGGGCCGAGCAAAATCATATCTGATCGGTGCACTGGGGTTCCGGCGTTTGCTGAAACTAGATAGCTTCAGCCAGACAGAAAATTAGAGACAATAAGTCTCCCAGCAACGGGCTAATATAGTCGGCAAAGCAGAAATTTAACTGAAGGGAAATCTCCAAACATGAGAGAAAAAGAATGGATGTAGGGATTGGCAGACTCGGCCAGGTCACTCCAAAGGTTTAGATAATGGGCACTTCCACAATGGATCTGTGTGTTTGTAATACCGGATGTTAGGGTGATTTAATGTGCAAGGTAAAATACATTTTACAGAAGAGAAATTACCCGAGCAATCTAATATATTATAGAAAAATAAATGTTTTTCTTCTGAAATAACGGAAAGACGGAACAGCTGGGAGAAGTAACCTTTTCAGGGAGTTCAATTCATCAGTATGCTTGTAGAGCGGGTCTGATTATATTTCGGAATTGATTAATTATTTGACCCTTTCAACTGAGCGGTACAGGCTTCTAAAACATTTCAAAAATAACACAGCTGGGGAAAGCAGAAGAACTTTCACCTGCTCTCTGAATTTTGTCTGGGTCACACCGTAGATAAATGTATTTGTGCAGCTGCTGAAATTCTGAATCACAGAACCCCAAAACTGTGCCTGAAAAAGCCGGATTGACACTTCCAGGTCTGTGTAGAGGCATCGCATGAGAATGAAGACCAGAGTGGTTGTCGCCCAACAGAGAAGGAAACTCGCCGACAGGCTGAAGAGCAGAATGATGGATTGTCTCCGACTCTCCATCTCCAGATCTCGCTGTTTCCCGCAATTTCCCCGTCCCTTCAGCCCCCTGCGGACTCTGCTCGCCGCCAGTATCTGTCTGACGGTCAGAGCATTGAGGGTCAAAATGAGGAAGAAAGGAAGTAACGGATTCAACAGACGGTCCACCCAATAAAACCCCTCAAACGATGGCGAGAAAGGCACTACAGGTCTACTGAAACAAATCCAATTACCCCTCACCAACAACGCTATTCTTTCCATATACATGAAATAAAATGGTATGTTTTTAAAAAAGAAACCGAGCGATAGTGCGCCCATCACCATACCCGCAATTCTGGGCGTGCAGTATTTTGCTTTAAAAGTAGGCGAGCAAATGACCACAAAGCGATCGAAAGTGAAAGCGACAGTAAACCACACGGAACAGTCAACGGCCATGTGACACAGGACGTAGTGGACAAGGCAGAACGGAGCGTTGTCAAGGACTCCGTAATTAAATCTGTATGCTCGACCCATCTGGTAGAACAGGACTTCGATAATCACCACCATTAGATCCGCCGCAGCCATCGCCACCAGGTACCGCGTGACGCATCTGGAGAGACCGCAGTTTCCTCGGCAGAGAATGATGATTGCCACAAGGTTAACTGCAGTGAGACAAAAACGACCAAAAATAAGATTTTTTTAAAAAATCCAACACATTTTGCGTGGAAATACAGCCATGATCTGTTCGCTTGAAGTAAAATCCGTTGTTCATCTCTGCCGGACATTATCAGTGGAAGTAAAGAATACCTGTGTTTTTGCGGTTTGTTTGAAAGCCTGACCGCAGCACAAAGCGCTTTACAGGAGCACCTGCTGCTTTGTCTCCTCACGTTCACCGATGCAGCAGCGATGAGAAGAGTCCAAGAATGATAGGTCACAGAAACGCTCCCTTCGGCCCATATCTCCATGCCGACCGGCACGGCCATCTGAGCTGATCGCGTTCTTTCGCTTTTGGATCACATCTCTCTAAGGCTTTCGCATTTCTCAAACTGTCCAGGTGTATTTTAAATATTGTTAACGACTCTGTATCGCCCATTTCCATTCTCAGGCTCTTCAACATCAGAGTAACTTCTGTGTGAGAAAACGTCTCTCGGAATCCAGCTCCATTTCTGCCCTCTGATCCTAAGTCTACTCCCTTTTGCTCACGATTACCCAACCACACGGAGATGAATGACTGTATCTATACATTATCGTGGCTTTATGCACCTCCATTAAGCCATCCGCGAATTGCCTGCCTCAAGGAATAAAATGCCACTCGGCCGAACCTCTCCCTGTAACTCAAGCCCTGAAGTTCCGGCAGCATCTTTGTGAATACTGTCTGCACTCTTTTCAGCGGACTTCTGCCTTTCCTATAACAGGGCGACCAGAACTGTTCACAGAACTACAAGCGCGGTATCTCCGAGGAGAGGGGTAGTGTAATTGAAGTGCGCACTACGCTTCTTTCCGAAAGTCTGAGCTATTATTCGATTGCAAGGTCAGATTCTGAAAACAAGATCTCGCACCCCAGCAACCTTCTATCTATTTTCTTTTACTGATTCGGGGACAAACCATTGCTCTGACCAGAACATTTTTACACGGTTTGGAAAGTGCACGGCACTTTAAATGTTTTTTTTATATATGTAATATCCATGTCAAACAATGGTAAAACACAACACAACACAGGTAAAGGCTGTCAGGCAGTCACCTCTGACAGGGGGTATGCCAAAGTGAAATGTTCTGACTGAACGGCGTTGGTGGTTTCTGTCTTTATTGTGACCATTTTTGACAGTGTTGCAACCTGAAATAATGACAACGCAAATAGGTTGAAGCTCAAAAATGGTCCAATGTAAATGTGGTACGTTTAGTCCTTAGCACATTTATGGATTATATTGAGTAATATAGTTAATTTCACGGCATTTCATAATTATGTTAACAATGATTTCAAAAACAAATATTTACGGAGTAACCCATTTCAGTTCTGGCGCAGCTGCGTACCCGCGCATCTGCGAAGGAACAGTGCTGACACAAAGAAACATAGATCAGAATTTGTGAATTGAACAGTGCTGGGAGGGGGAAAATAGAAGGGGAAAAGATTAGTTTCCCTTTCAGAAAGAGGGAAGAGAATTTTTTGGTGGAAATTGGTAAATTTGCAACTGGGCGCTCAGCCGCTGGAAGATGCGTGCGCGAGTGTTTGAGGAGCGACAGGAGTCTCTGGATCACAGCCGTGGCGGCGCATCGTTTATGGTGAAATGGAATCCTACCGCACGGCCGCGCCATTGGAATCCCTGTCTTTAGACGAGTCTCTTTCACCCTTCCCTAACAAGCCGGCCTCAGTGACGAAGCACACGACACTACTAAGTTGCTGTAAAGTCTCATTTGTTTCACAAATGTCCTTTAGGGATGGAGAATATTCGGCTTTATCTGGATCTTATGTGACTGTAGACCCAAGAATCCTGTGGATTGTTACATTAATCCTCAGATTGGGAAAACTAGAGAGCCGGTAATAATATCAGAATTCCCTGTGATGCTCACTTCCCGTGAGTCCGAACAGGAAAAGGGAACAGAATTTCACAAGTTGAAATCAAAGTTATTCACTGTGAGTTTAAAGACCAATCTACTGCTCACGTGACTGGGTTGGCAGGAATGCGGTCCGCTCATGACGGGAGGTTTCGATAGACATGGATTGTGTGTGTTACGTCCGTGCAGGTCGAGTTCTCACGTCACAGCTGAGAAGACTACAGGCAGTTCCAGTGACAATTCTGCATGAACCAGGTTAAAATATTAACAGGGCAGGAGATTGAGAGGAACGAGAAGGCATATTTGGGATGTTTAATAAACTCCGATTAAAATCACATCAGCTGTAGCTGAGAGCGGCGGGAGGTCTCTGTTTCAGTATAAGTAATCGAAAGGCACTTACCCGGGATGCCGACAATTACAATCACTGTGTAATAAATAGCACTCTCTTCAAGCATTGTTAATCCAAGGCTGTTAGTATTTACAGTTCTGTTTGGAATGTTCCCAATTTCTAAATGTCATAAAAGTTGTAAATAGCCAGTAAATGAACTCAAGCAGTTATAACAAAGTCCAGAGAGCAAATTTCTTTCGTGCCTACTGGTTAAAACTCTTCACGGATCACACGTTGTTGAGAGTCCACCGCGTCTGGATGTTTCCGTCCTCAATGTAGCTGAAGCACAGAATGACATTCTTTTATAGACTAATCGGTTACCAGCAATGATAACAATTTGTACATTGACAGGTGCTGATTACTGCTAATTAGCAATTATTTCTCTGA